>NW_025952389.1:0-1000 GCF_023119035.1 Salvia hispanica | reverse complement strand
TTCAAACTTCCAACGAGAACCCTAGACTCGACTCGGCCATAGCATCTCATGCAATAAATGCATTCACGACTCCACGTCATCAATAATAAATTTTTGGGTTCTAAAATTAGGTTCGAAAATTCGGGATGTTACATCCTACCACACTTAAAAGAAATTTCGTCCCGAAATTTGGTACCTTTATGGAAAGAGTTCCGGGTATAGTTCTATCATCTTATCCTCAAGCTCCCACGTGGCTTCCTCAGGTCCGTGGTTTCTCCATTGAATTTTCACGAAGGCAGTGGTTTTATTTCTCAAGGTTTGGACCTTTCGATCTAAGATTATCTGGGGTTGCTCTTCGTAGCTCAGATCCGGGTTTACAGCAATATCCTCGTAACGAATCACATGCTTCGGATCGAACACGTATTTTCGCAACTGCGACACATGAAAGACGTTGTGCACGTTCCCAAGGCTGGGCGGCAACGCTAATCTATAAGCTACGGGTCCTACTTCTTCAAGGATTTCGTATGGTCCGATAAAATGTGGTTTCAGTTTGCCCTTGACTCCAAAACACGTTATCCCTTTCGACGGGGATACTTTGAGGAAAACTTTATCACCAGCGTGGAACTGTAAGTCCGTCCGTCGGACGTCGGCGTACGACTTCTGTCTCTCCTGGGCTTCATTCATTCGCGCACGGATTTGTCGAACAATTTCGACCATCTCTTCGACTGCATCGAGTCCAAGTGTTCTTCGTTCGCCCACTTCATCCCAGTAGAGTGGAAATCTACACTTTCTCCCATAAAGTGCTTCATATGGCGCCACGCCGATCGTTGCCTGGAAGCTGTTGTTGTACGCGAATTTGATCAAGGGAAGTGCGGTCTTCCAACTTCCACCTCGGTCGAACACCATGGCTCTTAGCATATCCTCGAGGGTTTGTATCGTTCTTTCGGATTGTCCATCGGACTGTGGGTGAAAAGCCGTGCTAAAGTTTAGTCGGGTTCCAAGCTCGCGCTGTAAACTAATC
>NW_025952388.1:0-31072 GCF_023119035.1 Salvia hispanica | reverse complement strand
AAATGGTTGGTGGAATCTCCCCATTAAAGTTGTTGGAATATAGTGCTAAATTAAGTAGCTCTGATTGATTCACAATGGTGGATGGAATGGGACCTGAATAGAAGCCATTTTTTATTTTAATTAAAAACCATACATTGTTTAGGCATTATGAAAGTGGAAAATTAGATAGAAAATCATACCGTTTAATTTATTGTAGTGAAGCCACAACTCTTGAAAGTTTGGGTTAGCAATTTCTCTTGGCAATGATCCATGAAGCTGGTTGCTTGCGATGTTCAATATCAATAAATTGTTGAGAAGAAATATTTCTTTTGGAATTTCACCTTGAGATTATAAATCATTCCCACATAAATTTAGTTATTTTTCAAGCATCTAGTAGTATAACATACTTGTTAATTACACATAACAAAAGATCAAATTAGTTAATTAATGTAACTTTTTAACTAATGTAACATTGTAATTCAATCATATAGAAATAGAAATGAAATCGTACCAGTAAAATTGTTGTCGTTCAGCCACAAGTAGCTCATGAGTGTCATGTTTCCAATCTCTTTAGGCAATGGTCCGTCGAAATGGTTTACTTCCAATTGCAACTCCACCAGGTTAACTAGACGACCAATCTCTTTTGGAATATGACCTATACAAATACGAAATATGAAAATCCAATTTGAATGCCACATAACAACGCGACGACATTGCTATATTGTGATATTAATAAAAAAAGATCGATATGATCATAAAACATAAGAATTGTACGTAAAAGAGAGCAAGATCATACCACTTAACTCATTGCTGTGAATGTACAATCCATACATAGTTGTTAAGTTCCCGATTTCTCTTGGCAACGATCCACTAAAGTCATTGCCAGACATGCTCAATCGCTCGAAATTAGGAAGACGACCAATCTCCTTTGGGACAGGGCCTAAAATCACCAACATAAGTGACTGAAAAGGACGAATGTTAAAGAAGATTTTGAGAGGCATGAAGAATGAGATACCACTGAAATGGTTGAATTCAAGGCCTATTCTGAGAAGGGATGTCATGTTTCCAATTTGTGGTGATAATGGTCCACTTAGTTCATTGTAAGCAAAGTCAGCATATTGCAAGGATGACATGCTGCAAATAGTTGCTGGCAATGGACCTTTTAATTTGTTGGAACTCAGGCTCAAACCTTGTAAATTAGTTAGACGACCAATCTCTTCTGGAATATCACCTGCATGAAATCAAATCCATTTGCATGTGCATTATATTTGTTTTAAAGGATTATGTCTATAGATAATACACTTAGACTTATCTCTTTGGCCTATTTATTTAAAAGGAGTATGACCTAAAAATAATACTATTGACTTTTGACTTTAAATTTTTATACGTATTACTTGGATTTTTTTTTTCGTACGAGAAAAGTAACTAAAATTCCGAAATCAAGAAAAAGTAGTACAACTTTGAAGAATTCCTATTCCCTAACTTTTAGGTATTCTTTTATGTATATTATTATTATATTCAATGTCTATTATTAATATTGTCAAATGATAACTTCAATTAGACACTCTACGTATATGACTGTAAAAAAATAATAGAAAATGATATTAAAAAGAATTAGTATTTGACTATTGTCCATGGAGATAAGATCAAATTACCTGTCAACTTATTTGCACCAATATTCAGTGTTTGAAGCTTGGTCAAGTTCCCAAGTTCCCTTGGTACAAATCCATCAAATTTGTTGTTGTACAAAGAAAGAAACTCGAGCTGCGAACACTTCTCCAAACTCGATGGTATTCCCCCATACATCTCGTTGTAAGAAATACGAAGAATCTTGAGTCGGTCAAGATTATGTATGCACAAATCAAGTGGTAAACTACTAGACAAACTATTATTCCTCAAACTCAAGACTTCTAAATTTGACATGTTAAAGATAGATAAGGGAAGAGGGCCATGAAAAGAGTTGTCGTTCATGTCTAAAGAAACGAGAGAAGAAAGATTTCCGATTTCTGGTGGGATGGTTCCGACAAGACCCATGTTCGATATGTTCAACTGAGTCACCCTATTAAGGAGAAAATCACAAGTAACTCCGATCCAACTGCAGACACTGGCTTCAGTGCTCCAATTTTTGGTCAATATAGTTTGTGGATCGGAAGTGATTTGAGATTTTAAGGCAAGAAGTGAAGAACGATCGGTGTTGATATTGGCGGATGAGCAATAATTCAACAAATAGTGAATTGATAAGAGTAGAGCAAGGAGGATTAAATAAGAAGGTTTTTCCATTTTGGACTTGATTTCTTGTGTTTGTGTGATAGTATTTATTATATAAGGAGATTGTTACAAGTGGGAAAGCATTAGGTAAAGTCAAATGGCATGAATTAACGTTGTATACATCTGATTATTGATGATGCCACTGCGGCTTCATAATTGATTACACTTGAAGAATTATTTATTAAGTCAATGAAAGTGATCTCAGTTTTTAAAGTATGTATCCACCAATTATTATGTTATTGACTTGGTCATAAACGATGTCATCAGATTTTGTCAAAGATTGTGTTGTAAGAGATTGAATTAAATAGATACCACTAGTCTCTAAAATATGACGATTCCTGGTATTTAAGTCAAACAATATGAATGTTGACATCTTTAATACTCCCTCTGTTTGTTATGGACTCAATTCCTACGTCGGTTGGGAGAGCAACTGGTATGAGGTATATAGACTAAACGGACTCTCTCTCGTAACAAGCTAGTCTTTTGAGCTGAGTTCTCCTGTTTGGTCTGTATCACCGTCCCAAGTTATTCGAGTCATATTCAATTTTGAGTTGTCCCAAGTTACTCGATTCAATTCTCTTTTTTGTTAAAAACAAAACATCTAATCACACTCACTTTATTCTTTATTTTACTTTGCTCTCTCTCGTCTCTCTTACGTTAATACTCATCTACTTTATTTTACATTATTTAACCAACTAAACACAACTTTCTTAAATCTCGTGGCGAAAATAAAAACGCCTCAAGTAACGTGGGACGGAGGGAGTATTTTTATGATAACTGAAGTGACATTTCACAATTTGACAGAATATTTAAACATTATTATTGGCAGAATATTCTTGGAGTTTGAGAGCATCATTATTGGCAGAAAGCCAGAATCTCTATTTGTTTAGAAATGTAATTAGTGGTCTAGTTTGTGTGTTAGTGGTTTATTGTTGTTGAAAATGGAGAAACAAATTGATGAAGCAACATTGAAGAAGATAAATGGAAAGAGAAAGAAGAAACTGCCATTGATACGTGAAAATGGAGAAAACTAACTGATTAAAAGCTAAAAAAATTACATTTTTATTTTCTGTTTCAACAAATGTCTTATGAAGAATAGTGTTTAGTGGGTAGCTAGTATTCAATCATCTGCTTCAAGTAGATATATCAGTGAAGAGTGAGATTTGTGAGTTTGAATCAACACAAACAATTCAGAAAACGGCAGCTGATGTGATTTGTTCCTTTTGATGACAAACGGCTCCGATTCAACAAACCATCGAACACCTGATGTGCGCAGAAGAGTGAACAGGTACAAGGTATTTCGTTGGGACAATACGTCGAACAGTTAACTTGCATACAAGCATGAGAGGGACAAAAGCTCACCTATGAGAGGGATAGATTTTGATCAATATATCGAACAGCTTGTTGCAGTCGACCGATTAGTTATTTATGAAATAAATATCGTCACGGCATCTCAGTAATATTATATCGAAAATTGAATTGGATTTTTTATAGGAATATTTATTTGATAACATTATAAAGTCTTTCTTGTAAATATATACTCCCTCCGTCCCAATAAATATGAAACATTTGGTTTCCGGCATGAGATTTTATGCAGTGTTGTTTTGTGAGTTGATGAAGAGAGAGTAAAGTAGGAGAGAGGGAAAAGTAGAGAGAGTGATGTTTCCATTTTAGGAAACGTTTCATTTTTAGTGGGACAACCCAAAAAGGAAAACGTTGCATTTCTAATGGGATAGAGGGAGTATATATTAAATCAACCGACAATAATCACATACAAACCCTAATCACCCACCCTACGGCCATCGGAATTCCATATTTCCGTCGTCTAATTCAGCTATTCTCCGCCGCATATCAAATTTAACGCCTCTTCTGTGGGAGCTCCATTCGGTTTACAGAATCCGCGAAATCCCTTGAGGTTATTTCCTGTTTATCTCAATTTCTCATTTCGCTTCTATCATCAATGGAAAATTCTGTGTTGTGTGTGGAAGAATGTGTATCAGGAATTGTTAAAGCTTGGCATAGTTTTTTTTTACTTTCCCTGCTTTAAATCTATTTTGTAAAAATTGTAAACTTTGATTGTGCTTGGGATTTCCCACAATTGATGACTCCGGGAAAGAATTTATGGTAGGATCTTATATTTATTGTAAGAATTTAACTGATTTTCATCTTATTCTTCATAATTGAAAAAGTAATTAGGTAAACTACTTATTGAATCCATGCACACATTATACGTTTCCAAATGCGTATTATTTCAATCTGTATAATCATGTTGTTTACTTAATAATGTTATGATCATTACACTTCATAGAAATTAATTCTGCAGGTACTATACCCAAAGAGATTGGCCGTTTGAATGAATTGAAGATGATGTATTTGATCTCTAACAATCTCAGCGGAGTAATCCCAAAAGAAGTTGGGAACATGACAAGCCTCATTCAGTTATCGCTATGGAATAATTCTTTAAGTGGTAAAATTTATTGTATAGCTCGTAACCTTATTAATATATGACCATAAACAGATTTTGGTAAAATGCTATGCACTTGCAATTTTAGATGTTAGATGTAAAGATATTTGATTTCCATGTTATCTTTAAAATAAATTGTTTAAAGGTCCAATACCATCCACCATTGGAAATCTATCAAATATGAAGCACTTGGCTCTCTCATCCAACAAATTAAGTGGTGAGTTCCCAAGCTCCATCTGCAACTTCACATCTCTTGAATAATCTTGTTGAGTAAATAATACAACATTCTAATAGTTACTCCCATGCAAAATGTCATAATATATTGTAGTGACAATTTATAAATTCACAATACCTAAAACATTATGCCGTTTCTAGAACATTTTGTTATAGTAGTTTCCTACATGTACATGCAGGTTGGACATGATTTTCTATAACTCGAGGTATCAATTAACTTAAATACTCATGATATGATAGGACATGAACATACGTTTAAGGGTAATAGTAATATTTTCCAAAACACTTTTATATCTAAAAGGTGTAAATCTTTACATAAACACTTTGGTGATAAGAGTTATTCCAAGATTTGTCATCTTAATGATATTGGAGTGTTGAAAAACAATGCTTTATATTCTTCGACAACAATGTTGTGTCGTATTGCATTTTTGGGCTCTTTACCGCAAAATGTAATATCTAATGCGGTTATCACTCTGACATATGCGTAAAATGCATGCATATACATTTTTTGATATAAATTTGATTTATATTCTTTTTATCTTTCTAAAAAATTGTTTGTAGGTCCAATACTACCATCCACCATTGGAAATCTATTACCTCTGGATTCTTTATATTTGTGCTCCAACAAATTAAATGGTGAGCTTTCACATACAAGTATTAATTTGCAACTTGGCATGGCATATCCCTTAGTGAATTTCTTTTTCTTTGTAATGACAGTTCGATCATAACCACAATTTGAATTAAATAATACATTGTGAAAAGAATGCAATGCATTACTTATAAATGTACTTTGTTAAAAGTAAGGATTTTAATTATTTCCTTATTTATCTTTCTAATAAATTGTTTGAAGGTCCAATACCATCCACCATTGGGAATCTATCAAATCTAATGAGCTTAGATCTCAATTCCAACAAATTAAATGGTGAGCTCTCATCCTCCATTGCAACTTGACATCTCTTGAGTAATCTTGTTGGCTACCACATTGTGATAGCCTTCGTTGATCTGGTTTCTTAGTTATTGAATGCATCTTAGTTCTGTTTTGGAACAATAATTCCTCAATTTCTAAAAGTTAAATACATTGAGATCTTCTGCTGACTTGATTCTTGTCTAGGTTTGGCATAAACACTCTCCTTCAAGTATAATGCAAATAATTGATAAAATTGATTTATATCATTCTCTATGTAAAATTATCTTGAGAAAAAATAATTCCCAGCATCTCGTACCAACTTGTACCATCCACAATTGAGAATCTATACTTATGAGTTATGGCTATAGTATATGTCCCAACAAATTAAATGGTGCTTTTATCTGCAATAGATTAGTTCAAATTAAAGAAATTTGATTTATATCCTTCATTCCTTCTTATCTTTTAAATAATGGTCTGAAGGTCCAATACCATCCACCATTGGAAATCTATCAAACCTGTGGAACTTAGATCTCTCTTCCAACAAATTTGTCAAAATATTATGTAGTGACTAGTGACAGTTGATAAATCTCGCAATACCTAAAATATTACTCTATGTCATTTCTAGAACATTTTGTTATAGTGATAACCTACATGCCAGCCAGAACACGAATTTTGTTCCTCGGGATATTAACATGAATACTATGGATACGATTGGACATAATGAGTAGGAAAACAATGCCTTATATTCCTTGACAACAAAGCTTTCTCCTATTGCTTTTGTGGGCTCTCTACCGCAAAATGTTAACATCTAGGGCAGATAAGATTATAGATATATGTTTGCACTGAATAAAATGCCATCCATGTTCATTTTCCGATACAAAAAAATTTGGTTTATATCCTTCTTTTTCTTTCAAAAATTGTTCCATCTACAATCGGAAATCTTTCAAATCTGGATTCATTAGATCTCCCGTCCAACAAATTAAATGGTGAGCTCCCATCCTCCATGTGCAACTTGTCATCCCTTCGTTATTTATTCTCTCAGATAATACTTTGGAAGGAAGACTGCCACAGTGCTTTGGAAACTTCAGCGGATCTTTGACCACCTTTCATCTAAACATAAATCAGCTTAGTGGTCTCTTTCCATCTAGCTTTACCAAGGGTTGTAATCTTACATCCCTCGGTTTGGGTAATAACAAATTCCAAGGACGAATACCTAAATCATTAATCCATTGCCAAAGTCTAAGGGTCTCGACATTGGAAATCATAGAATGCAAGGTGAATTTCCCTTTTGGATGGAAGGCCTTCCCAACCGTAAAGTGCTAGTGTTGAGGTCTAATAAGTTTAGTGGTAACATGTCACTTCCAATACATATTTCAACAATTTCATAGCAATGCGAGATGAGGCAAAGCACAAAGTTAAGTCATTTGGGGATCTAAATGTGGACGATATCCAATATGAAATAGCTTTGGAAATGATAGTCACCTTGAAAGGCCAGGATCAGTTATGGAATAGACTATTGGAAACCTTCAAAACCATTGACATGTCCTCCAATAGATTCTTTGGGAATATTCCACCTTCCATAGGAAATCTCAAGAATCTCAGATACTTGAACCTGTCCCACAATAGCTTCATAGGACATATACCATCATCTCTTGGAAATATGAGCCAACTTGAATTGTTGGATTTGTCAACAAACAAACTGGATGGAGAAATTCCAAGTGAATTGACAAGGTTGACATTTCTTGCGAAATTAAACCTTTTAATGAACAATCTTACTGGGAATATATCGCAATCCACCAGTTCTCCACATTTGATAATAATGCATATATTGGAAACTTGGGGTTGTGTGGATTTCCGTGGATGAGAAAATGCAATGGTGAGAATGAGCCAACGATAAACCCCGTAGATGAGAAAGGCAACAACCTATCTTTTATGCAAGAAGTTGGCATATCAATGGCCTTTGGTTTTATTTTCGGATTCTGGGGAGTTATTAGTTCTTTCGTACTAAAGAAATCATGGAGATTTGCATACTTCAACTTCTTTGATGCTGTTGGAGATTGGCTCTACGTGAGGAGTCTTGTGCTTGTTTCCAAATGGAGACGTACCTAAAATAAGGTACTAATCACTTCATCCCTTCAACTTCTTTGATGTTGACTTGAGTTTTCATCAAATGTTATTAGTAGTAAATTATATGGAAATAGTATGACTTTTGACCAATATTTTTTTACTAAAAAGAAAAATTTGAACCATTTTGGTTCCTTTTATATCAATTGTGCACACATATGGTTGATGCATTTTGACGCAGTTCTAGAAAATGATGCCGATCATAATTGTGCTATGATGTTCGATGGACCATTGGACATCCTTTAAGTTACGAAATTGTCCTTTAATTTGTTTTTCAGGCTTTTTTTTGTACTTTTGCTACTTCCTCCTGAATTGGTATTGTTTCATACCACTTATAAATAATGGATCATAGTTTTTCAAGCAGTTTCAGATGTTATTAATCAATTTTAGAATTTAAGAAGCTACGGTTATGTGTTTTTTCCATCAGCTTCTGTCACAAGAAGAAGGTGATAATGAATGAATTCATAGATAGATATATAGTTGGCGATGTGTTGTGAAGAGATATGGAAGTGGATTAACAATTCGGATTTGAATTGTTTACATTAGAAGTGCAAGAAAGAGAATTGTGTACCCCTTTTACCTTGTTAAATTTATCGAAGAACCTACCAATGTGTGGAATATTTGAATACTTATTTTTCTCATAAGTTATACTCCCTCCATCCCCTATTATGTGTCTCAGTTTTTCATTTTAATCTATGGCATAATAATTGTCTCACTTCATTTTAAATATTTTTCTATAGTGGACCTCATATTCCACTAACTCATTCTCACTCACATTTTATTACAAAATTAATATAAAAGTAAGACTCACCATCAACTAACTTTTTCAACATACTTTCTATTATATTTCGTAAAATTCGTGTCGGGTCAAAATAGGACACATATTAGGGGACGGAAGGAATAGTTCACCAACACAAGCCACAATGTCGAAAAAGTGCTTAAATTGATTAATCTCAAATTAACAACTTAAGCCTAAAATTATGTCTAATTTTACAATCATTACTATCTATGTCTGTCCATAAAATATAGACAAATTTATAAATAACACGGATTTTAATACACAATTAGAAAAGTAAAGAGAGGGGGGACAAGGTGATCGAAGTAGTATTTGTGAATTGTGGCTCCTAATTTAGAATGATGCGTAAAGTTATTATTTGTTTAAAACTTAGACATATTTATAATTGATCTAACTTTGGTGTACATTCTAAAATGATAAATTTAATCTTATTTTTTTTGGATGGTTTAATAAAAATTATGACCTCAAAAATAGATCATAACCTGAAAAAGATTTTTAAATCTCTTCTCGAAATGTTTTCAAGGCCACTCCAATATCATGAAAGCCCAAATAACATATAATTGACCCAAAATAAAATTTTATTTTCTTTACTAAATTTAATTGGAATAATGTTAATTTTCAATGACCACTCTAATTTTCCAAATGCCCAACAGGTATTTGGCCCAAAATAAAAATATATTTTCTTAACCAAATATTTGCTCAAAGCCCAAAATAATGACTTGCACTGACGAGTCAAAAAAGTTAGGTTAGAATAAATTAGACAAGTTTCCCACATTTTCAGTTAATAAGAGACATCACATCCACATGCAATCGACTTTAAGCTTCAAGTGGGACACCACAGTGAAAAATTTTACTTTGCAGTTGACTTGACATGGAAAATTGTAGCTTCACTACAAACTTCAAGTGGGACATGATTACATAAGCTTCACTTGTTTTTCATAGAGACACCACAATTTTTGAAAAAATTTACTGCATTACATTGACTTGACTATAATAGAGACTATTTATTACTTCTTTCGTCCCGCTTTAGCAGTCCCATTGACTTTTCTGCACTCATTTTATAAAAATGATAATAAATAGTTAAAGAGGAGAAATAATAAAGTAAAAGAAAGAATAATGTAAATAAGACTCTTCTCTATATTATTCTCTTTTTTACTTTATTATTTCTCCACTTTAACTATTTATTATCATTTTTCACAAAATGAGTGCAAAAACGTCAATGGGACTGCTAAAGCGGGATGGATGGAGTATTATTTTTCAAAACACATATGAAAAACGAAAGGGGTCATCTTAAACGAGGGAATGAGTTGGGTGATATAATTATTGGAGAAATTATTCTCGGAAGAGAGCATAAAAGGACATAAAGTGTTAAATTGAAAAAGAGCGAATGAAATGGTGAACCGTTTCGCAGAATGAGAAATCATAGAGAGAGAAGAATGATAAAGTATTATTCTGATCCGCTCTAAAAATAGAGACTTCAGGAATAGTGATACGAGCGTATATTTATTAATTAGTTAGTTTTGATTTACCTTTTATTTCTCATATTTGATTAGATATTATTAGATTTGTTTTAGGATATTTTTATATCCCCACATATTATAAATATGTGTGGAGTATTCCATAGCATTCAAAAAATAAGAATATCAATATTATCGTTCATTCTTTTCTCCATAGAGAGACAACCGTCGTGCTCGACGGGCACTCGCCCGCGACAGATATTTATCGATCGCCGATCTACGGACGCCGATCACCCCGATAGGAGGTTTATCCTATCAAATTGGTGCTTTCATCCCGAGCTCACCCTCCAAAACACCGATTGAATCACAGCTATGTCGCTGCCCGACGGGAGTCCACCGCGCACAGCAACTAGCCACACCGATCAATCCATAGCTACGTTATTGCCCGACGGGAATCCACCCGCGCACAACTACTAGTTATACCATATCAAACCAAGCTGCGCCGCTGCCCGACGGAAGATGTTCCGCACACAGCACCAGATTTGGTTGCCGAGTTCCCACCTTGAAGACAAGGTGGATTTCAACCATGGGGGAGTTGATACGAGCATATATTTATTAATTAGTTAGTTTTGATTTACCTTTTATTTCTCATATTTGATTAGATATTATTAGATTTGTTTTAGGATATTCTTGTATCCCCACATATTATAAATATGTGTGGAGTATTCCATAGCATTCAAAAAATAAGAATATCAATATTATCGTTCATTCTTTTCTCCATAGAGAGACAACCGTCGTGCTCGACGGGCACTCGCCCGCGACAGATATTTATCGATCGCCGATCTACGGACGCCGATCACCCCGATAGGAGGTTTATCCTATCAAATAGCCACGTGTTAATAAAATTGGCATAAAGAACTAATGTTAGCATAAAAGAGAAAAAATTTGGCATAAATAAAATTGAACTAATTTTGTGGAACAGATCAAAATATAAAAAAAAAATATCTACTCCCTCTGTTCTATAGTAATGGAGACAAAACTTTTCGCCACGGAGATTATGAAAAATTGTGTTAGGTGAGTTAAGTAAAGAAAGTATAAAGTGGAAAATTGAAAAGGTAGCGAGATGAAAAGAGAAAAAAGTAAGAAAGAGTAAAGTAGATGTGAAAAATGTGTTGACTTTTACTAAAAAGAGAAATGACTTCATTACTATGGAACGTGCAAAAATGACAAAATGACTCTATTACTATGGAATGGAGGGATGAGTATAATTTAGGGACTGAGGGATTATACTTCTTCATCCTTAATTAACTTCCGTAAGTTGAGCTATACATAATCTACATATCTATCTATGTTAATACATCATCAAAAGTAAATGCCCTTAATTATATACGATACATCATCCATTTTTCTACTTGATATTGTTACACTTGACAATGAAACTTGATTATATCATTTCATTATTTTGAATAGTTTGGCCATCTGAATAAAGAAAATACTCCTTTGTAGGAAACATAGGCATCGATGCCTTCTGACGCCAAGTGTCCTCTGAGGCTGATGCAGTAGAAGACAAGACTAGGAGACTAAGAAAAATATATTTTTGATTTTATTTATTTTCTAGTTAATAAAATTAATAGATGGAAAAAATATTAGAAGGATTTGTTTTCTTTACTAAATTAGGTTTTTCTTTTTGCTTATTTTCTTATCTTTTTAGTTATTTTCTTTCCATAAGTTTAGGATTTCTTAGTTATTTTCTTTCCATAAGTTTAGGATTTCCCTTGCCTATATAAAGGCATCACTGTTGATCATAAAAGACAGACTTTGAATAATAATTTGATATTGAATTTTTATACTCCGAAGTTCTCAATTTAGTTGAGTTCTTTTTATCTATCAGCTAATCATTTCATAATTTATGCGTTATATTCTCATACAAAAAAATGAGTTTAGGTGTAGAAATCTTCTTCAACAATACACCAAACTCAAACCCATTTTTAATATTTTTTTTGTGAAACAACACCAAATATAGCGTTACTGCAAAAGTTTTGTGAGACAAAAATTCCAAAATGGTGTAATTTTTGAATTTGGTTTAAATGATCGGAGTAAAACTACTTTTTATTGTGACACAAACTCAAAAATGGGTTTGAGTTTCGTGTAATGGTTCGAGATAATCTAACATCCAGCGCCTCTATGCACGTCAATGCGTTTCTATGTGTAATTTATATTTATATGTCGTTCTAATTCCCACGTTAAATGTAATTAGCAGTAGATGTTGTGTTTAATACTTTTATTAATTAATTCATTTTCCAAATTACGAAATTCTTTTGAAACTTACATTCTTATTTTGTCAAAAAAAATTGAATCTTACATTCTAGTGACACAAAAAATGACTTCCTTGCAATTGATTAGAAAAGTTTCTTTGATTTTCCACAAATGAGACAAAAAAAATATGTGGCTTTTTTTGATTTAGCTTAAGTTTTGAACTTAGGGACATCTTCTAGTCTTCTTGTTTGAGATTATAATTAACTGATGCAAATTTACCACAACGAAAGACCGAACAGGAGAGAAATAGAGAAACCGTAATTTCTTTTAGGGCCAGGGAAAAATACTGAAAAAATAATAAATCGATCGTATCGTATTAAAAAATATCAAAAAATTATCGAATTTTCGGTATATCGTAATTTTCGATACGATACGATACGATACGATACCGTATCGTAAGTTTTCGATACGATATATGGTAATTATTGATATATACATATTGAAATTCAATACATATTGAAGTTTAAAATTATAAATACATATTGTTACGATATATCGAAATATTGATACGGTAATGATATTGATATTATCCATATTGAAAATTTGATATATCGAAACTTTCGATACGATAATGATATGAAATTCTTTTATATTGATATTTTCGATACGATACACGATACAACTTTTTCGATACGATATATCGTATCGACCCAGCCCTAGTTTCTTTAAATCAAAAATTATTATTGAATGAGAAATCATGAAACTCATAATTTATAAGTGGTTTGGAAACTTAGGGACTCTATAGAAAATTAAACCAAAATTCTTAAATTAAAATAAAACCACCTAAAACAATATATTTATAATTTCACCTCCTGAATGATTTCCGCCCATTTCGCAAGATCGGTGTGAATTTTAAATCATTATGAGTTGATTGATCGCGTGCATCAACTACGTGAATAGACCTCTGCATTAGAAAAGCATCTTTGATTTTCCATTAATAAGACAAAAAAATATGTGGCCTTATTTGATTTAGCTTCACTTTTCCAGTAATGGGACAAGAATATAAGTAGCTTTATTTGATTTAGCTTCACTATGCAATCGACACCTTGTGAATAGTCGGTCACCTTTGGCTCCAAAACACACTCTATTTTTGATTATGGACAAGAGTTACTTGTAATTCAAATCATAAAAAGATAATATCCCATCATTCTATGAAATAGTTTCATTTGTGGACGACACGTGTTTTAATGTATAATTCGTAAAGTATGAGAGAGAAAGAGAAGAAGTGGCAAGAATGTTTCCTTAAATAGAAGGCGACTAGTTTTGGTGAACAAACCAAGACGGAAAAATGAGTATTTTTTGGACAGATGAAGTATTGAGTTGTATCTATAATTACGATACAATATGTTTAGGCTCCCAGAATTAACATGTTTTTATCTTAGTTTGTTGCTTCTAGTTTTACTACATTATATGTGTGAAATCATTCTTGGAAATTGATTAGATAATCATCCCTCGTTTCGACAACAAAAGTTTATACATGGATATCTCGAAATTGACGAGCTTGTTTCATAAAACTTAAAAAAGAAATTCCTAAAGCTCTGAGCCTTTTAAATATGATGGTGTTCAAACTTTGAACACATTTATGTCTGTATTGTTAGATTTAATTTATTTAATATAATTATTTATTTTTAATGGGTTTTTGTCTTAGTAATGACTTAGAACTATACTTATTCTATTTTCTAGTATTTTGTTGCAGCAAATAATCTCACGGTTAATTGGCTGAAGATTAACTAAAAAAGACTTATGTCAAAAGTTTCTCATTATCCATTAATAAGACAAAAAACATGCATAATTGTAAATAGTCTTTGTTTGATATTTTTTTACAAAAGACTTTGTTTGATATTTTTTTCCACAAGACAAAAAACATGCATAAGTTTCTCATCATCCATTAATATGGCTTTGTTTGATATTTTTTTTTCCACAAGACTTGTAAATAGTCTTTGTCCCTTTTCCCTTAGACCCCAACAAATAAGTTAGATTGCAGAAGCTTGACTCATTTTTCCAGTGGGACTTGACTTGGAAAATGTATGCTGTTAGTTTTGTTTAAAGGGGCATCTCCTAGGATTCTTGTAAGCACACATCACTACAATTTGCACTCTGCATTTACAACATGGAGAGAGTCAATTCCCCATTTTTCCTACTTTGCCTATTGCTCTTTTGTCTTAGCCTTGCTGCTACTCATCAAATCAATAGTGATGAGTTTGCACTTGTTTCTTTTAAATCCCTCATCACTTCAGATCCTTCCAATATATTGAAAACAAATTGGACCGCTGGAACCTCTGTTTGTACATGGTTCGGAGTTACTTGTGATTCACCTCATAATAGGGTGACTCATTTGGATCTCTCGGATATGGAACTCGGAGGCAGCATCCCACCAGAAATCGGAAATCTTTCTTCTCTTGTTTCTCTAGATTTGAGACGGAACTCTCTTCATGGTCCCCTACCAAACGACATTTGCAGATATAACAACCTTCCAAGACTTAAAGAACTACAGTTATACAGTAACAAATTGGAGGGAGAGATACCAGTGAGTTTGGGTGAATGTCCACAACTTGAGTTTCTTAATTTGGCATTCAACAACTTTAGTGGACATGTGCCTTCACAAATTGGGAACATCACACACCTTAAGGAATTACACCTTAATGGCAACAATCTAAGAGGTACATCTTAATTATATCTATTTTCAGCTTATTCTTGACTATCAATTAACTACAGAAATTGATTCTACATCACTTCGTTATCCTCTAGGTACCATTCCCAAAGAAATTGGCAACTTGGCAACTCTTATTATGTTATCGATTACAGATAACTCTTTAAGTGGTATGATTTATTACATATCATATAATCTAATAACTTGTTTGTACATGGAGAACAGTTACAAGTCATGATTCACATTTACTTTTCAATGTGTGACTTGTAGGTAGCATCCCACCAGAAATCGGAAATCTTTCTTTTCTTGTTTCTCTAGATTTGAGTGAAAACTCTCTTCATGGTTACCTGCCAAAGGACATTTGCAGATATAACAACCTTCCAAGACTCAAAGAACTTCAGCTATCCGGGAACAAATTGGAGGGAGAGATTCCACTGAGTTGGGGTAACTGTCAACAACTTGAGATTCTTAACTTGGCATCCAACAACTTTGGTGGGCATGTGCTTACACATATTGGGAACATCACACACCTTAAAGAATTACACCTTGGTAGGAACAATCTAAGTGGTAAGATCTTATATGTATGTACTAAGAACTTTTACTAATTTCACCCCTTGCTATTTCGTTTATATTGGATTTATATAATGAAATAACTTCTTATTATGTGATTGGAGTTATTTTATGAGAGCCACACCACTGATCAACTAGTGTTGCATTTATGCAAACATATATATGCTACTAATAGCACATCAAATTAAGTTGTTTCATGACTTGATACTTTAATGCATAATGGTTATCTTCATAACATAGCGTTATATATTAGCATGCATTGCAACATTGGCACAAACTTTTTTGGCCGGATTCCAACAAACTTAGCAGACCTTCTCTAACACATCGATCGCATGTGAACATTCATCACTTTCCAATCAATCTAAGTAAAGATTAACCAATTCTAATTGTCAATTTCGTGTTAAACATATGACCAAAATACAAACTTGGTCCAAAACATTTGCTTTTTGAAAAACAGGTATCTAATAAATGAAAATGTAGTCGAAGTATATACATTAAAAAATAGCGGTCAACGCTAATTGCACAGTGGCATAACAGTTAGTTTTTTGACGCAACCGTCAAAAAACGACCATTGCGACAAGAATTTCATTTGTCATGGACATGTTTTTCAAAAAGTGAATGTTTTTTTACCAAATCCGTATTTTGGTCATATGTTTAGGACCAAGATCGACCATTACTCTATACTTATGATGATTTCATTATTTTTCAGGTACTATTCCAAAAGAGATTTTTCGTCTTAATAAATTGGAGAGATTGAGTTTGATTTCTAACAATCTGAGCGGATCGATCCCAAGGGAAGTGGGCAACATGACTGCTCTTACATTCCTATGGCTCATGGATAATACTTTAAGTGGTATGATCAAGTTTAGTACTCCTTCGTTCCATAGTAGATGTCACACTTGGGAGATGACACAGAATTTTAGGAGATATTATTTTGTGTGTTAAGTGGAGTGAGAAAATATAATTTTATAATTGATGTGAGAGAGAAAATTTTTTCTAAAAGAGGAAATGTGACATCTTTTATGGGACAAACTAAAAAGGAAAGTGTGACATCTACTATGGGACGAAGGGAGTAACATCTTATCCTCAAAATTTAATATAGATTGCATCACAATCTCCCAACAGATTGAGTCATGCATTTTGTTATCAATGTTGTGGGTTTATTGGACTTATTTATTTAATTGAGTGATGGCCTAAATATTTAAAATGCCCTATCCTAGTTAGCCTGTTCTCACACCCATGCAGGGACGACGTAACTAGAAATACAAATTAGCTGGTACTGAAATAAAATAAAATAATAATAATAATAATAATAATAATATTATAATAATAATCATATATTTATTTTATGCAATTTGTTATTTTGATAAATTTGTAATAGATCAAACCAAGCCAATAGTTAATACTCCTATTTTATTTGAAATATGAAAACAAGCTATCATAAATGTTGAGAAATCAAAAATTAAGTTAAATGGGGTATTATATCGAAATACATTTATAAAAAGAGGTATTAGAGTAAAAAATAATTTAGTTGTAATTTTGTTATTTGGTTTTTAATTTGATGTTGTGTATTTTAAATAGTAAGTTATTCGAATAACTTTTTTTAATTTGATGTTATGTATATACTAGTAACATAAATTAGATGAATCCAATTAAATATAATAAGGCATTAATTAAATAAAGTCATTTAATTATTTGAATATTTTATTATTCTCAAAACCAGACTGGTTCATTAACTTTTCAAATAGTAATGAACCAAATCATTTACTCTATTTGAATAAAGGGCTCAATTGAGCAAAAGGTGAAAACGGTGCCGTATCTTATTCTTCCTCCCATCTGCAATTTTTGCCTTTCTTCTTCGCCGATGCAGTTTTATTCTCTCTCTAACCTCAAAATACAACAAAATTATTTAGTCTTAAATATAAATGGGTCCGGCGCCGGCCAAGCCAACTCTATCTCCGTCCCTGCACCCATGCGTTGCCCGATGGCCGCCATATAGCACTCCACCTGGATCATGTCTATGTGCCGTCCGATAACAAATGTTTTATTTATACTTTCTTAATAATAATCAAAGACTGGACACAAAAATATCTCTTAGAATAGATTCCCGTGTCATCGTTACATTACACTTGGGCCATGTTTGATTGTCAGGATTCTGTTTGGGAAAGTAATCTGATTCCTTAAATTTTAAAATCGTGTGTTTGTTTCGGTTTTTAATCAAACTGAGAAAGTAATCAGAATTCTAGAACAAGGAAAGTTAGTACCATTTTCCAGAATTCTAAATCCTAACTTTTCTTAAGTATTCTTTTTCCAAGTTTTAGGATTCTTACATATTTAATGCAATATAGTATAGCTTTATTATTATTATATTAAGTAATGTTTCAAAAATAATTTATATTATAAATCATACTTAATTTCAGTATAATAAATATTATTATTAAAATTATCATAATTTTAACTATATTATTATAATATTTAAATATAATGTATTATCATAGTAATAATTAACAATTTGTTAAAAAAATAAAATATAATTATATAATATAAATCATACAATAATAAATAATAATTATTATTTTATAAATTAATAATTAATCAATAAAATCATATTGAAATTTAAAATTATAAAATTTAAAAATTATATCTTTAAATATTTTGGTTATAATAATAATTATATATATTTTTATAATTATTTATGATTATAATATAATACTCCATGTAACTAAAAATACAATTATATTATTATGTATTATGATGGATAATTCATATTTAAGCTATCCATAGTAATACTCCCTCCGTCCCAGATAATTCGTCCCAGTTCATTTTTCACATTCATTTTGCAAAAATAATAATAAATAGGTAAAGTTGAGAGAAAGTAAATTAAGAGAAACAATAATGTAGATAAGATTATTCTCTACATTATTCTCTCTTTTACTTTACTTTCTCTCCACTTTAACTATTTATTATTATTTTTGCAAAATGAGTGTAAAAAAGGAACTGAGACGGATTATCTGGGACGGAGGGAGTAATAAATATAATAAAATCTTGATATTTTCCTGGGAATCATTTTCCTTGCCAACTTTACTTTTCCGTCAACCAAACATGGCTCATGAGGTATTTCAGTTTGATGATTTCATTATTTTTCAGGTACTGTTCCAAAAGAGATTTGTCTTCTTAATAAATTGGAGACCTTGAATCTGAACTCTAACAAACTGAGCGGATCAATCCCAAGGGAAGTGGGCAACATGACTGCTCTTACAAACCTATTGTTCAGGAATAATACTTTAACTGGTATGATCAAGTTTAGTAGTAACATCTTGTCCTCTTAATTTCAAAGGATATTTTTGTTATGATCAATCAGTCATTTTTGGCACTGCACTATTGATTTTAAGAATGAACTTCGTTTTTGGTATCTAAATTTTGGATTTGTATAAAATACAGTATTCAAACTTTAAAAATATCACCACACGTCCTTAGACTTTGATTTAAAATGTTGAATAGACTTTTGCACTATTTGGCCCTTTTTTTGTTCTAAATACCCTCCAGTTCTTAAGGGGTATTTTTAGTCTACTTGTGATGAAAGAGAAATTTAAATAAATTTTTATTTAAATATATTTTGATTTTTTAAAATAAAATTCAAATAAGTTAAATTAAATTATTGTAGGATTGAATTTTTTCATGATGGCCTATCTCATCAAAAATCCCTTTAGGGGCTGAGAATAGTTTAAGACCAAAAAAATGTCCAAAAAATTGTGAAAGTCTCTCCGGCGATATCAAATCAATGTATAGGGATGTGTGTTGATATTTTAAAAGTTTGATTACCGTGTTTAATAAAAATCCAAAAGTTAGGTGACAAACTCTCACTATTTATTTTACCCAAAATGATGAATTTAACTATTCCTTGTACATATCTTTGCATAAATTAGGTTTGGTGGTTATAATTTATCATCCTAAATTCCTAATGTTTGGATTTTAATATAACTCCACAGAGCTCAAGTTCTCCCTAATTCTTATACTCCTTTTTTTGGACGAAAAAAATATCGGAGCTGATTTTTAAAATCTCCCACCACATAAAAAATTATGTCGCCTCTAGAACATTTTGTTACAGTAATTTCCTACAATCAAACTAAGTAGGTCGAACCAGGATACTAAGATGAACATTGAGATTATTTTATAGATGAATTTGCAATGAAGCTTTGTAGGACACAACATTAAAAATTTCACATTTTAGGGTGATTAGTGATACTAGTATTTTCCAACACTTCTATATATTTAAGTTATACTACTAACTTTAGCTAAACATTTTGTTTATAGGAGTTATTCCTCAAGAGATTGGTCATCTTGATTATTTAGAAGACCTGGACATGAAATTTAACAAGTTGTCAAGCCCTTTGCCGGCAAGTATTTTCAACATGTCTTCTTTGAAATCGATTGAACTATCATGGAACATACTTAGTGGGGCATTGCCTTCTGAAATTGGGAACATGAAAACAGTGGAATACTTCATGATTGAAAACAATGCTTTAATTGGTAAGATTTCTAACTCTCCAGTCTTATATCTAACCTTTTTGTATTGCATTATATAGACCTAATTAGAAACTCAAAATGCTTTGAATTAATTTTATTGTTTTCTTTTCTTTAATTTCATAGAAAAATAATAAGTTAGGAACAATAAATTAGGTTTGTATTAATTGTTAAATCGCATGCAACAATAACCTAGTACTATTACAAACTGCATGTGCGTTTTAATATTTTGGATACCAATCTAAGTATCAATAGCACACAAAGGATATAAGAGTGAGTAAAATAGTCGATGTTAGTAGAATATTGTTTAGTTTAAGCATATTCTCTTTTTCGTACTCCATTGTTGATATTAGTAAAATGCAATGTATTGCAATACTAATACAAATAAATACTCCCTCCGTCCCATATAGTTTGTCCCACTTCCTTTTTCGCACTCGTTTTGCAAAAATAATATAATAAATAGTTAAACTGGAGAAAAAGTAAAATAAAGAGAGAATAATTTTGAGAATAGTCTTACCTACGTTATTCTTTCTCTTATTTAACTCTCTCTCAACTTTACCTATTTATAATTATTTTTGCAAAACGAATGCAAAAAAGGAAGTGGGACAAACTATCTGGGACAAAGGGAGTAACATAGATATGCTTATGAGTTATGATAAATAAAATGGTTTGCAAAACGTTATTGATGTGCATTTTTCTACAAAGAAATATTACAAAAAATTGTTTGAAGGTCCAATACCATCGACGATTGGAAATATTACAAATATGGAGATCATAAGACTCGCTTCTAACAAAATAAATGGTGAGCTCTCATTCTCCATCTCTCCAACTTGACATCCTTTCAATATCAATGACAATTTCTTATGCAAGTAACACATACATATGCTTATGATGAGTAAGATAGTCGATGTTGGTAAAATGTTGTCCATGTGAGTTTTAAATGAAAAGAAATTGATTTATGCATTTCTATATATCTTTCTATAAATTGTTTGAAGTCCTAGTTACCATCCACTATTGAAATTTTTTTCAAATTGGTGGTTCTTATCTTTGTTCATCTTTCTTAAACACGAATCAGCTTAGTCAGTTTTAGTGGCTTAATTCCATCAACATTTATCGAGGGTTCTACCCTTCAATCCATCAATTTGAATGAAAATAAAGTGATAGTATTAAACTTAACTAAATACTTAAATCGCCAAAGTTTAAAAGCACTAGACATTGAAGTTAATTAATAGTGATATTTTCCTTAACACTTATATCTTATATATATATATGTTACTTTATGTAAACATTTTATTTTTCAGGAGTTATTCCACGAGAGATTGGTAATCTTGATGATTTAGCCTCGTTGGACATAAGTTCCAACAAATTGTCAGGGCCTCTGCCTTCAGAAATTGGGAACATGAAAGGACTTGAAGACTTATACCTTTACAACAATTCGTTAATAGGTAAGATTTCTAACTCTGGGAGTGATCACTTAACCTGCAATTATTCTCACATTCCCACAGGAAAAAGGTTTATTTTGTTTCACCCCCTAATGATGCTCTCTTTAGAAATAACTACTTTTTATTGTTATTGTTATGAATACCAATGTTAAAGCTTATAAAGTTAATGTTTTTACATGAACATTAAAATGTTCATAGTTTAAAGTGATAAGTGATATTTTCCCAACACTTATATCTTGAAATTATACTACTAACTTATCCTAAACATATTGATGTATAGGAAACACTCTTTAGAAATAATGCAATGGATTAATTCTTTATAATGGTGAACAAGATGTTTAACTTTATGAATACCAATGTTCAAGCTTATAAAGCTTATGTTATGACACGAATATTAAAAGATTCATATGTTAAATTGATTAGTCATATTTTCTTATATCTAATTATACTAACGTATCCTTAACATTTTGATTTATAGGAAGTATTCCAGAAGAGTTTGGTTATCTGGATAATTTAGAATGGTTGCACTTGAGTTCGAATAAGTTGTCAGGCCATTTTCCGCCGGTCATTTTCAACATGTCATCTGTAGTTTCTCTTGACCTTTCAAGTAACAGATTTACTGGGGCATTGTCTTCCGAAATTGGGAACTTGAAAGAACTGCAACATCTATATCTTGAAGACAATGCTTTTACTGGTAAAATTTCTAACTCTAGTAGAGTTTTAGTATAAGCATAGTCAGCTTCGTATTATTGCACTATAAGACTAATTAGAAACTTAAAATGCTTTTAATCATTTAAAAAAAAAACTTTAAAATATAGTACATATTTTTATAGTAAACAGTATGGAAGGCTAGCATGTCTTAATTACTAAACAAAAATGTCTTTTCCTATGTAAGGAATTTAAGTTGCAATGTTTTAAACTTTATTGGGTACCAACATTAGGTTGTATCAGTTGGCATCACAAAACATATTCATTTCTAGCTCAATATCAGTTTGTTAATTCATGAATATCAGCGTGGTTTCATGATTTGAAAGTCAACAACTAATATTTTTGTGATACCAACTAATATTAATGTATCAACGAACTGATATGGTTCTCATTTTAACAAATTTTTAATTTGAACCGCTCTCTATACCTACCAATCAATGTAATGTCTAGTGCATAGTAGGAGTGTATGTTTATGATGATAAAAATTGTGAGACATTATAAAATTCAATGCAAATGCATTATACATGTACAGAAATTTTACTTTATTTTTTTCATATAAATTGTTTGTAGGTCCAATACCATCCACCATTGGAAATCTTTCAAATCTGCGTAATTTATTGCTCTCTTCTAACAAATTAAATGGTGAGCTCTCATCTTCCATCATCAACTTTTGTTGGCCAATACTCCCTTCATCCTACAAAAATATGCACTCTGTCATTTTTTGTCCGTCTCACAAGAATATGCACTTGCTAATTTTTAAAACTTTTTTCTCTCTAATGAGGGGAGACTCATTCTCTGCTAATAATACTTTAATTACTTTTTCTTTCTACCTCTCTCTTCCTTTATCAATTTTGAATTAAAATTCATGCTCAACACAAAGTGCATATTCTTGTGGGACGGAGGGAGTAGTATATTACTCCATCCATCCCCTTGACAATATAATGCTATAATTGGTAAGATTTCTAATTGCTGTACCGTCATAGTTATGTTTATTCTACGTATGCATATTGCATTATAGGACTAATTCGAAACATGAAATGCATCGAATTAATTTTATATTTTTTCCCTTTAACATGTTACCGATTATAGCATTTATATCTTAGTACATAAAGAAAATATCATTCCACATAAATATTAAGCATAATGTTAAAAATGAATGCAATGCATTCCTCGTAAATGTTAAGCACGATATTAAATAATATATACATATGCAAATAACATGCTTATGATGAGTAAAATAGTCGATTTTGGTAAAATGCTATGCATGTGCAATTTTAGATGTAGAGAAATTTAATTTATATCCTAATTTATCTTTCAAAAAAATTGTTTGAAGGTCCAATACCATCTACAATTGGAAATCTTTCATATCTGAATTCCTTAGCTCTCTCTTCCAACAAATTAAAGGGTGAGCTCCCGTCCTCCATCTGCAAGTTGTCACGGCTTAGTTATGTTCTTCTCTCAAATAATACCTTGGAAGGAAGATTGCCACGGTGCTTTGGGAACTTCAGCGCATCTTTGATCATCTTTCATCTAAACGAAAATCAATTCGGTGGCCTCATTCCATCAACCTTTTCTAAGAGTTGTAGTCTTATGTCCATCAATTTGCGTAGTAACAAATTCCATGGACAATTGCCAAAATCCTTAATCAATTGCAGAAGTCTAATGGGTCTCGACATTGGAAATAATAGAATACAGGACAAATTTCCCTTTTGGATGGAAGGCCTACCCGAGCTTCGAGTGCTAGTGTTGAGGTCTAACAAGTTTGTTGGTAACATGCCGCTTCCTTCACGAACCAAGGTTTCATTTCCTAGGTTGCAAGTTTTTGATGTATCCTATAATGATTTTCTAGGCTCTCTACCTCAAACATATTTCAAGAACTTCAGAGAAAAAATTGTGGATTATCAAACAATATCATATTATGAATTTCTAGATTCCGTGGAGATGGTTCTTACCTTGAAGGGTCAGGATCAGTTATTGAATAGACTATTGGAAACTTTCACAACAATTGACCTATCTTCCAATAGATTCTGCGGCACTATTCCACCTTCCATGGGAAATCTCAAGTTTCTCAAATATTTGAACTTGTCCCACAATACCCTCACAGGCCATATACCTTCGTCTCTTGGAAACATGACCGAACTCGAATCGTTGGACTTGTCAACAAACCAATTGGATGGAGGAATTCCAAGTGAATTGACAAACTTGACATTCCTTGCCAAATTAAACCTTTCAACGAACAATCTTGTCGGGCTAATACCGCGATCTAAGCAGTTCTCCACATTTGAGAATGATTCATATATGGGAAACTTGGGATTGTGTGGACTTCCATTGACGAGAAAATGCAATGATGAGAATGGGCCAACGATAAACCCCACAGATGAGAAAGGCAACAACCTATCTTTTATGCAAGAAGTTGGCATATCAATGGCCTTTGGTTTTATTTTCGGATTCTGGGGAGTTATTGGTTCTTTCGTACTAAAGAAATCATGGAGATTTGCATTCTTCAACTTCTTTGATGCTATTGGAGATTGGCTCTACGTTAGGAGTCTTGTGCTTGTATCCAAATGGAGACGGACCTAAAATAAGGTACTAATCACTTCATACCTTCAACTTACTTTTTTTGATGTTGACTTGAGTTTTCATTAAATGTTATTAGCAGTAAATTATATGGTTAATAGTACTCCCTCCGTCCGCGATTAGGAGTCTCGGTCACTTTTGCACACCTATTTTATAAAAATGATAAAAAATAGTTAAAGTGGTGAAATGATAAAGTAAAAAATAGAATAATGTTGAGAAGACTCTTGTCAACATTATTCTCTCTCTTACTTTACCATTTCTCCACTTTAACTATTTTTTATTATTTTTATAAAACGGGTGCGCAAAAGTGACCGGGACTCCTAATCGCGGACGGAGGGAGTATGACTTTTAACCAATAATTTTTACCAAAAAGAAAATTTGAACCATTTTGTCCCTTTTATATTAATTGTGCAAATATGGTTGATGCATGTTGATGCATTTTGATGCAGTTCCAACAAATGACGCCGAAAACGTTGATTGTGTTGGAATGACTTGAATTATGGCGTCAAATTCACGTGATGCTTGTGGAACAGGTTGAGGAATCAAAGTCATCGTTGTGCTATGATGTTTGATGGACCATCGGACATCCTTTAAGTTAAGAAATTGTCCATTTATTTATTTTTCAGGCTTTTTTTTTGCTTTTGTTGCTTCCTCCTAAATCGGTAGGGTTTCAAACCACTTATAAATAATGGATTTCATGTTTTTCAATCAATTTCAGATATTATTAATAAATTTTAGAATTTAAAAAGCTAGGATTATGTGTTTTCTCCATCAACTTCTGTCACTCTTGTGACGCGTTTGCATCACAGTTTGAAGAAGGTGATAATGAATGAATTCATAGATAGATATTTAGTTGGCGATGTGTTGTGATGAGATATAGAAGTGGATTAACAGTTGGGATTTGAAATGTTTACATTAGAAGTGCAAGAAAGAGAATTGTGTGCTTTTTTCTCTTACTTGTCTACTTTATCAAGTTCAAAAATGGAACAATATTACACGATTACTCCCTCAGTTCACGATTATATTGATTGACACCGTTTGACTAGGTTTGAGTATTATGAAATGTAATTGAAAGTGGATAGAAAAGGTTAGTGGATTATGCGATGAGTTAGTGGAACATGGGAGACATTATAATGTTGATCGTGGATGGACAAAAAAAAAGTAGTGTCATTAGTCAAATTACCAAAAGAAACTCAACTATTCCAAGGAAAATAATGTGTGATTTGTTGGGTATCAGCGGTACTCCAGGATCGACACACAAACGGAATTTTATTAAATCCGACAACGGTGTACGAAACACCGATACACAACACGATGGTGTACACAACACCAACACAACACTACAACACTTTTGACGACACACCCCAAAATACACTCTTGGAGGACACACCTCACAAGACACCCGAGGACACACCTCTAGCTCTACGAGGACACACCATCTTCATAGCTTTCATATCAGACTCAGTTTTAGGACAAAGGTCCTTACGCAGCAAGAAATGAGCAGCTAAAGGAACAGAAGCAGTTTTAGCACCAACCATATTAAACTTTTCAAGAATTTTTTGCACATAAGGCTCCTGATAGAGAATCAGAGATGAGGACTTCCTATCCCTTAGGATATTGATCCCCAAAATCTTTTTAGCATCACCAAGGTCTTTCATGTAAAATTATCACAGAGAGCACATGTTTAATTGACTTAATGCAAGGACCCATAATAAGCATATCATTCACATACAGCAGCAAGAACACAGGCACCTTATCAAGATCTTTCACATACAAACAAGCATCAAAGGAGCTCCTAACAAAGCCTAACTTCTGCATGCATGTATTGAACTTGATATTCCACTGCCTAGGAGATTGTTTAAGACCATACAAAGCTTTCTTAAGTAAACACACATGATTGGGAAAGTTTGGATCTACAAAACCCTCTGGTTGTTTCATGTAAATGGGTTTATCCAAGTCACCATGAAGAAAAGCAGTTTTGACATCCATTTGTTTTAATTCCCAATTAAAATGAGCACATAAGGCAAGCATCACTCTCACAGTAGTAAACTTAACCACAGGAGCAAAAATTTCTGTATAATCTATCCCCTCTTGCTGAGTAAAACCATTTGCAACTAACCTAGCCTTGTACCTCAACTATTCAATTTCATCTTTCAGTTTGAACAACCACCTGCAATCAACCACAGAGGCACCAGGGGCAGAGGCACAAGGGTCCAGGTCTTATTAACAAACACGGAATGGATTTCTTCTGTCATAGCTTTGAACCACATGTCCCAAAACTTGGAATTTTGAGCCTGCTTATAAGATTGGGGCTCCTTTCCATTAGACTCATACACATTAAAGGCAAGATTAACTAAGTTCACAAGGCCTAAATACCTAACAGGGGGATTAGGATTCCTTCTGACTCTATCTCTAGACAGGAGGTAATCCTTCAAATCTGGACCAGGGTTAGGAACATGTTCAGGCTCAACAACTTGGTCATCATGAAGAGTCACATTTTGGGGTTCAGGCTCAAGCTGAGGCTCAAGCTCAGGTTCTGGTTCAGGGTCAGGAGCTATAGGATTTGTGTTCCAGAAGTGCTCCACCTCACTTGGAGCATCATTTGATGGCTCCACCTCAGTGAGAGTGTCAGTGGACTCCACCTCACTAAGAGGCTCATTGTCAGCACTTATAGGAGAGGTATCAGGGTCAGGCTTAAGACAGGGGAACTCATCCTCATTAAAGACCACATCCCTACTTATTATGACCCTAAAACCTGGTTTACTTCTATTCCAAATCCTATAACCCTTAACACCTTCTGGATATCCAAGAAATACCCCTTTCTTGGATCTGGGATCCAGCTTATCAGTTTTAGAGTGGATAAAAGCACTACACCCAAAAACTTTTAAATGGGATAAAGTAATTTTTCTCCCAGTGAATATAGACTCAGGACATTTACCCTTTAAAGGGATCTGAGGGTAACCTATTCACCAGGTATGCTGAAGTCAAGAGAGCTTCACCCCAAAATATTTTAGAAAGACCACTGACTCGACTTATTTTAACACAAGTGATACCCGCAAGTGTACGGGGCTAGTGTAGCAATTAGCAAGCAAGAGTATCGTATCCCACAGAGACTAATTTGTATCAACTTAACTACCACGAACAAATGTTAACTACTATCTAGAGAATCGGGAAAGATTTGGTTTTGTTCTAACACTACAAAAAACATATAATGAACAAATAAATAAATAAATAAAAGCAAGTAAACACGGAGTGAAAAGATATATGGAGAAAATTGTAGAATTCAAGGATCCGATGCACAATTCCAAGCTCTTATCCAATCAAATTGCCTTACCTTTTGGTGTCTCTAGAGTTACTAAGTCGACCACAATTATAGATTAAACCCCCTCCCGAGGTGAGAAACCTGCAGATTAGGTGCTAGGATTGAAGTCCCCTTCTAATCCTAAAACCCATAACTCCCAAAAGTTCGATTAGGTCAAAGACCTCACTCAAAACCTCAACTCTCCCGAGTTTTATTGCATTAAGGTGTGAATTATTCTTATTTCCAGATTAATTATTTCATCTCCCGATTAATCTAATTAATCCTACACAATCAAGTGGTGATCAAGCAATTGAAAGGAATAAACCCAAGAATAATCAAATAACTACAAGAGCAAGGTAAGAACAAAATTAATTGGATAAAAACTATGAAATTAGTGCATCTTCACCAAGAATTCTACAAGTAATGTTTAGCTACTCATGTTCTTCACAAAAACCATGTTTGAAACACAAGATTCAATGAAATACATGGAGAAAAGATTAAGATACTCATGTGAGAATGAATCTATGGAATTGCAACTTC
Organism: Salvia hispanica; assembly: GCF_023119035.1. Lineage (NCBI taxonomy): Eukaryota > Viridiplantae > Streptophyta > Magnoliopsida > Lamiales > Lamiaceae > Salvia > Salvia hispanica. Next base: position 2,215 of record NW_025952388.1, on the reverse strand, counting down.
AATCTTCCGATTGGAAGTCTTCAATCTTCAATTCTCTCTCTCAAAGGTGTTCTTGGGGGTGTGTGTGAGTGTTGGAGGCGGTAGATGTTGAATGGATGTGAACCCTAGGCGTTTTCCCTTTAATCTTCCATCAAAAATCGCGTTTTTGCCAAAAGAATACGCCAAAATAGCGTACCCGGCCGGGTGGAATTATAAAGAGCAAAATTCACCCGGCCGGGTGGTCATTTTCGACCCCTTTCTGGCCATTTCCCGCAGAATTACAGTACCCGGCCGGGTGAATTTACAGTGTAATAATTCACCCGGCCGGGTGTAAGTTTCTGGATAGCGCAGTGTTCTTGTAACGGCCATAACTTCTTCTACCGAACTCCGATTGAGGCGTGCAAGATACCCACGCGAAGCTCTTTCGAAGACGAAGAGATTGATATGCATTATAGGCTGATTGGACTTCAAAATCTCCAGTAAATATTGTCTCAAAGCAAGGCTGCTGCACATCCACATATTTTGTACCTTTTTCTACACATTCTTAACAAAATGGTCAACATACCAATATAATAGAGAAGTATATATAAACATGTCCAATAATAGACAAAATATGATCAAATTCATACATAACCACCCTCTAAAACCATGTAAAATCCAAGTATATCAACCACGTTTAGACAAAAGACACCTAACTTTTTCTAAAAGGGTTCTGTTCATCCTTTCAGCAACACCATTTTGCTGAGGGGTATAAGGAGTGGTCTTGTGTCTTTTAATTCCAAACTTGGAGCACAGAGCATCCATTTGGGAATTACAAAACTCAAGACCATTATCTGTCAAAAAAAATTTTCAAAGACTTCAGACTTATTTTTCATTAAAAAACACCAAACTTTCCTGGAAAAATCATCAATGATAGACAGAAAATACACAGACCCTGAATGAGAAGAAATAGAGGCTGGACCACACACATCCATGTGGAGATAGGGAAGGTAAGGGGTAGGGAAGTGACAAACACGGATTTTGCATGTTTTTAAGGACTAGATTTGACTCGTTTTAAATGTCAATCATGCAAATTATGTTTTTAAATTGCATATGTTATACATTTGATATTTTTGATGTGTTTGTTGATAAATGATAGAAAAAGATAGAAAAAGATACAAAAAGGCCAAGGTGCAGCAGCCTCTGTTCGAGCTTATTCTGCCAGCGATTTTGAAGTCCAATCAGTGCTTAATGCAATCCATTCTCTTCTTCGTCGAAAGAGCTTTGCGTGGATATCTCGCACGTCTCAATCGGAGTTCTGTGGAGAAAGTTATGGCTATTTTACGAACATTGCGCAGTGCAGTCAAAGCTGACGGGAATTTAGGCGGAAATTCACGGAAGAAAATAAATTATTATATTGTGAAGCCAAATCTCTCCCATATCTTGCAGGTATTTTTAGTGCTAATAAATAGTGCATCAAGTTTTTGGTGCCGTTGCCGGGGAATATTATTGCTTTAAGCTGATATTGTAAAACGGTTGATAATACTAATTTAGAGTGTAATCTTTTGTATAGTTTTATTTTGACTTTTTTATTTGCTTTGCAAGGGCTGCAATCTAAGGAGTCCACTGAGGAGAGCACGGAACACAACATTGAATTATTCTATGCTCCAATAAGCTCCGTCGAGCTCGGATGAGGTAAAAAAGTACATGTGTTTTTTTTTAGATTGTGGAACTGAGCTAGTTAGCCTTTTTTTTTTTTTTCTTTCAGTACGTATTTTTTTATATACTTTTTTTGTACTTTTTTTTTCTTTTAGTTATTAGTTTGTTACGTAAATGTTTTTATATCTTTTTTTTCGTTTCTTTCTTTCAAAAAAAAAAAAAATTTAAAAAAAAACTTGAACCTTCTCTTCTCCCTTTATATTTTATTTTCTCCACACAATTTACACACCCACACTTCAAATTCACACCACTTAATCAACTTCTTTGGATTCCACCCACTATTCTTGTGCTCAACTGTCAACAACACAAGGTACGTTCTCTTTTAATTTCTGAGCTTTGATCTTGAATTTTTTTTTCATGAATGGCCTTGTTGATATGTATTGGGAGTATGGATTGGAGTTTGACGAGGAATGATTTAATTAGGATGTATGCATGGTGAATTTGTGAGTATTGGATGTTTGGAATTATTTTCTGTTGAGTGTGCTTGAGAATGCTTGATCTTGGTGGATGAAAATTGAATATCACTTGGGCTTGATCA
>NW_025952387.1:0-17000 GCF_023119035.1 Salvia hispanica | reverse complement strand
GTTTTGGAATATTCAATATATACATGGAGTTATTTTTTTGTCTTGTATTTAGTTTGTATGCATTCACTTTTTATCCTTTTTAATGTCTGATGTTTATGTTTCTTAGTTATATTATGGTGTTTATGTCTCCTATCATTTGCAGTTAATTCTTCAAAATAAATCAATAAGATTAAAAATAATCGTATATAGCACTATACTTCAGCTTCCTCTACAATTATATCAATATTGTTAGTAAAATAAAAATACAAAATGAAAACATAAGGTTTATATAAGAAAAGTATCAAATTCGTAATAAAAACAAGTAAATATAAGTATTTTTAAATATTTATTCATATAGAATATTTGCATTTTTCTTATTCTTTTCAGTTTGGAACAAGTATAAACTTTCGTCCCTCTTTTATGTAAGTAACTGCTTTTAAAGTCACCAACTTTCCATGAATTTCGGATTTTCCCACGAACTTTAAAAAGTTCGTGTAATGTCACGAATTTTATTGTCGGTTGCCATTTTCCCATGTCAGGTTTTCCGGTCTAGATTCAAACTGTTCGTTTCCTATTAAGACAATGTCCAAATTCTTTTATCTTACTATCATTATCTTTGTCTTTGAAATAGCTTCGTGTGGGTACCTTGTACGCCTCAATCGGAACTCGGATGAAGAAGTTATGGCCATTATGATGGTACAAGGTCGCACAAAGGTCGCAGCCTTCATCAAATGGCCATAACTTCTTCATCCGAGTTCCGATTGAGGCGTATAAGGTACCCACGCGAAGCTATTTCAAAGACGAAGATAACGATAGTAAGAAATAAGAATTTGTACATTGTCTTAATAGGAAACGAATAGTTTGAATCAGACCAGAAAACCTGACATGGGAAAATGGCAACCGACAATAAAGTTCGTGGCATTACACGAACTTTTTAAAGTTTGTGGGAAAAACCGAAATTTATGGAAAGTTGGTGACTTTAAAAGCAGTTACCCCTTAAGGTTAAAATATATACTCCCTTTATCCGCCATTTAAAGAACCATTTTGCCATTTTAAATTGTCCACGATATATTGATACATTTATTTTATTTCACTTTTAGTATGCGGATCCCATATTTCACCAACCTTTAATACTCACAATCCAATATAATATTAATACTTTAAAATTTAAATAGGTCTCATATTCCACTCAATTGTTCCCTTCACTTTTTTCACAAAATCGAACAATTTCTTAAAATCTGTGTCGAGTCAAAAGAGCTCTTTAAATAGTGGAAGGAAAGAGTCTTGTTTACTTGTGAGTTTGATGGCAGTGAGGAGATTGACTAAGGAAATGAGTACAGAGAAACCTAATAGAGAGAGAAGATAATTGGATGCCTTTTTTTGCACAGCATTCACGAGTTTGATGTACGGAAAACCCATTTCATATTTATACGAGAAAATTTATGAGTTCCAAAAGTTGGGAATCTTGGTTATGGAGAAGGCTTAAAAATATTAAAAAATTGTGGGTTGTTTGCTTTTTTTAAGTTGTACTCCCTCCGTTTCTTTATAGTTGAGTCATTTTACCATTTCAGGAAGTTTCTTCATAGTTGAGTCGTTTCCTTATATGGTAATTTTTTCCTCTTTCTTACTTTACTCTCTCTTACTTTAATTCTCTTTACTTTAGTTACTTTATACTTTATTCTCTCTACCTTTTTCTCTCTCTTACTTTTTTATCTATTTATTTAAAACACCCAACATTCATTTCTAAAACTCCGTGCCGAAAAGTTCCGCCTCAACTATGAAGAAACTAAGAGAATAATAGTGTCCACTATAGATGGCCGGGCCAAACCACAAAGTGTGGCCAGGCCACAAAATCGTGGCCGGGCCACCAATGCCCATGTTTCCCACTATAGTGGAAATGGCCAAGCCACCAAAAAATTTATTTTTTCCATTTTGTTTATATTTTAATTCTACTACAATAATAATTGAAAAAATGCATACGAACTAAAATTAAAACAAAATCTTCGTTTTATTATACAAAGGGGTAAAATTATACAACGAAAATTTTTGACTTCTAATAAACTACTTTCCCAACGCATATCACGCTCTACGCCCTCCTCCCCTACGATTCCAAACCTCTTCTACCATATCAGCCTGCAGTGTCGTATGTGATGTTTCCCTCCGCATATCGGCGAACCGTTGGATCAAGTATGCATCACTACGCGGTACACCCATCTGCAGTGGGGCGCTTGCAACACCGTGACTCGTACTTGCACCCTCTTCCGGTGCCCAGTTCTCTGCAGAATATCCTTCGTCCTCTATTATCATATTGTGCAATATGATTGATATGTCGTATTCTAAGCCTTGGTTACTGGTCAGTATGTAGTGAAATGCATGTATTATCTGCAAAACAGTTGCTAAAGTGTGCGGGATTAAAAGATCCAAGTCAGTAGGAGACGATTCAGGTGACGCAAGTGAAAAGGGCGCTAGGAGGGTGCAATACTGACCAGGATGCATGCCAGAAAAAAAGGCTCGAGATGGAGAAGGAGGATAGCTGGGATGATCATTGACAAGGGCAAAAAGGTCAAAACGCGGAGGAAGTCTACCCTAAAAGCAAGGGCAAGCCTCCCTATAAAAGAAGCCACTTGGAGAGAGAGAAGGAGTTCGCCCCTTTAGAGTTGGTTCCTTAGAGTTCGGTTCGAAGTTCTCGGTTCTAAACACACTTAGTAGAATTCTCTCTAGAAGATCAGTCCTTCAGCATTGTCCAATCTCTCGTTCCTCGCCACAGCCATGGTCACTTGACGTCCAAGAGTCTGCCGGAGAAGTCATCAGTCCGCCGTTCCAGCCAGTTATCGTAGTAGTGTAGTAGTATCATCGCCCAAAGTGGCCAAACAATCGTTACTTTGCTTTCTAGTTTAATCCTTACTTGTTTTCATCGTTGGTTTTGTTGAAAACACTCATCGTTGTTGCTCTTTTGAAGTACTTTGTTATTTTCCAACATTTACGTTATGAAGTTTCTATTTCGCATGTCGCTTTGGTTCGAGTTTGCTTCATTCTGCCTAGGAAAGTTAGATCTAGTTATTGCTTTTAATTTCTGAGTGCTTTCTTATCTAGAGTTGTTGATTTGAAGTTGCAGTTACGTTTAGTCAAATTTCTGTGCATGAGTTTCTTTTCTACGCCGTGATTACCACCTTGCATGTCAGTCAGTAGAAGTAAAGTTGCAGTTTCACCGTTTAATTTAAGTTTAAGCATTTTAATCGATGGATCTTGAGTTTGAATTTATGAATCTGAAGTTAGTCATGGTGTTTGTGTTCATTTGATTTTTGTAAATACTTGGTGAAGAAGAAAACGTCAAAATTAACTTTAGTTGGACCTCTTTTACTTTTAAGTTACTTTTGTTTTTGTTCCCTACTTTTCAGTTGTACTATCCAGACCTGTCAGAGAGCCCCAGCCACCAGATACACCTTGTTGTCTAAATTGCCTCTTTTAGTAACTGTCTACTTTCCATATGTCTCTGAGACGCCTTGTCCTCTACTTTCACGAACACCACCACATGCCTGTTATTTTCACGCCTACTAGTCAGTAGAGTGCAACCTTTATTTCTTGTCTAGGTAAAATCTCAACCCAAGCGTGGTAGCTAACCAAAACACCCAGGAAAGTCACCGCAGTTGTCAAAACGTGTCCATCCTCGTGGGATTCGACCCTTACCTCCATTATACTAATCAGTAGAAATGGGTTGAGGAAACTTGTTTGAAGCCAGGTCTCGGTTGTCGTACCAACGACTCAGATGGGTCGGGAATCTCTTCCTGATCAGTTGGATACACTCCAAATTACATATGAAAAACTAGGAAAAGAACCAAAAGAAGGCACATCAAAATGACGCCGTTGCCGGGGATGGATGACGTTCATATCTGTGTGTGTGATCTTTTTGGTGTACATACTATTTATAATTTTTCTTTTCTTTTTGTTTCCAGTTTATGAGAAGTGGCTCGGCTCTGGCCTGTCGATAGCACTGTCCGACCTAGGCACGAGTAGCGACGAAGAAAAAGAGGAGCTAGAGTACCAACTCCCGGAGCTTTCACCCCAACCAGTAAGAACACTAGTGAGAATGGCTGACCAAGGTGAGGACGATCCCGAGCTCGCAACACTTACCGCACACGCCGACGGAGATCCCCCACAAGCCATAGTGGTTACCCCAGGCCAGACCGCCTGCGATGTGAAACCCCACATTATCGCAATCCTACCGACGTACTGTGGGAAGAGCTACGAGGGACCATACGAATTCTTAAATGAGTTCTGCAAAATCTGTAAGGCACAGAGGCGGCCAGCAGGAGCGAGCGAGGATGATTACAGACTGAAAGCCCTACCTTTTGTCCTAAAGGGAGAGGCCAACACTTGGTTCATGCGCCTGCCAGCCGACTCTATCAATACATGGGCCGATTTCAAGTCAGTTTTCCTAGCCGAGTTTTTCCCGTCTTCAAAGACAAGTGCATTGAAGAGGAAAATATCGTGCATAAGGAAAGAATATGATGAAACCCTGAGCGAGTACTGGGAGAAGTACATGAGCCTTCTGGAGTCATGCCCCAACCATCGCATGAAGGAGATAGAGGTGCACCACACCTTCTATGAGGGGATGAACAAGGAAACCAAGGATCTGGCGAATTCATCATCTGGAGGTGATTTCACCCAGTTGAGAGTAAGTGAAGCCAAAAAGGTGTTACGTAAGCTGTTGAATGCGAAGAAGACGTACGACAACGCGAGAGATGGGTACAGCAGAAAAAGGGTAGCGAGTGCTTCGGCTACTGATCAGGAGCAATGGATGGATTTGAAGATGGAGGAATTAAAGAAGGAGTTGCTGACTGCAATCAAGCAGAACACTCCACCACCTTCTCCGACTGGAGGCCAAGAAGCCCCAACACTACCATATGATCAGCCGGACAACCCGCTGGATGTGGAGCAAGCAAATGCCGCAGGATACTACAATTCCAACGGGAACTGGATTCCGGGGTAGCAAGAGGGATGCACCATGGAGGGACCACCAAAATTTTCGATGGGGAGATGGAAATCAAAATCAGAACCAAAATCAGGCTCCAAATCAACCCAATCCCCACCCGAACCAAAATCCCAACCGTGGCCCAACAAACCCTGACTACCAATCTAACTGGGTAGGAAGAAATCAGCATCCTCAGAACCAGAACCCGAACCCTACCTATGTGCCACCCCATCAGCGAAACAACCAAACCCAGTAACCAAAACCAAAACCAGAACAAATTTAACCCAAGCGAAACAACCAAACCCAGTAACCAAAGCCAAAACCGTGAACAAATTTAACCCAAGGCCTCAACATAACACCCACCACCAAAATCAAAGTCAGTACCAGCACAACCACGACCGGTATAACCCTCCACGCCCAATATAACCAAGGTACCCACGGAACCAAAACCAACAAAATTTCTCGAGGCTACCAGTCAAATCCACCACCTCGGTATAACCTTGACACCAGAGCTCAAACCAATTCCATCGGCCAAACGAGGTCAAGGAGGTCTATGGAGGACATGATGGGGGAGATGCTTGCCTCGCAGCAAAGCATTAAAAATGACTTGCAGTCCAGTAACGAAACAATGCAAGGGATGCAAAGTGCCCGGAAGGAGCATAGGGCAAATATGTATATGATGAATAGGCAGTTGGCCCAGCTCGCTAACTCGGTGGGCAAAATGAAAGGGAACTCAGGGAAACTCCCATCTACAGTCCATGTACCTGAAAAGGCAAATGTGAGCAAGATTACACTGCGGTCCGATGTACCCTCAACTCAAGAACCCTGTTGGGAGTCTAGTAGAGAAAGGGTGCTGAGCAACACCATCTAAGTGGATGTCACCATACCATTCCTCCAAGCCGTGAGACTGCCTTCCCTCCGGGGAGTTTATAAAGGAGTTCATAGCCGGAAAGGCCCGGGAGGATGGAAAGATCACGGTGGAAGGAATAGCGTCAGCCATTGTGCAGGAGAAACTACCACCCAAGAGAGCCGACCCAGGTATGTTTACCCTACCCATAACAATTGGAGATGTGAAAATCGAGCATGCAATGTGTGATTTAGGAGCATCTATCAATGTTATGCCGTTATCCATTTATAATCGGTTAAAGGGGGTAAAGTTGTCAAATACTAGGGTGTTGATCCAACTGGCTGATAGGTCATGTATCAATCCTGAGGGTGTGTTAGAAAATGTATTGGTCAGGATACAAAACTTTACTTATCCCGCTGATTTTTATGTCATTAAAATGAGTGAACCAGAAGCTAGGGAGTCTAGCGGGATATTGTTAGGAAGACCATTTTTAAGAACGGCTAAGACAATTGTGGATATGGCCGAGGGGACAATATGCATTGACTTTAATGGTGAGAAATTTGTCTTTGACATCAATGAAGCCATGGAAAAACCAATAGATTCTGAAAATCTATGTTATGTTGATGTAATTGACCCCCTAGTCCAAGAATTTCTTGAGACCGAATTATTGCAGGAAAAGCTCCAAGCCTTGGATGTGTATGCCCAGGCTGATGTGGAAGCAGCTGCATGGTGTGATCTGATCAGTAGCCGAGGGTTGACTGACGAAGAGATCGAAGAAGCAATTACGGAATTCTGTCAGAAGTCAGAACTAGCAGGATCCGTAGGGGCCGTGGTACCGGCCAGTATGGAGGAAAAATCAGATGCTGAACAAGAGCAAGAGGAGGATTCAAAGAAGAACCCTTTACCTACAGACACACTGCCCCCGCAAGTGGAGTTGAAAAAGTTGCCAGCGAATCTTAAGTATGCCTACCTAGGGGAGGAAGACTCATTCCCTGTAATCATCAATAGCGGGCTGACTGAAGAGCAAGAGGCAAGACTACTAACTGTGCTGGGCAAAAACAAGAAGGCTATTGGATGGAGCCTTACGGACCTGGTAGGTATAAGCCCGGACGTCTGCATGCACCACATTAGGCTGGAGGATGGAGCCAAGGCGCATAGAGATTCTCAAAGAAAGGTGAACCCAAACATGCGGGAAGAGATACTGAAGGAAATCTTGAAGTTACTCTCACTGGGCATTATATACTCGGTACCAGATAGTGAATGGGTCAGCCCAATCCATATGGTTCCCAAGAAATCAGGGATCCAGGTGGTCAAGAATGAGAGGAATGAGCTAGTGCCCACCAGACTAGTTACCGGGTGGCGAATGTGTATAGATTACCGAAAGCTGAACACTGCAACCAGGAAGGACCATTTTCCCCTGCCATTCATCGATCAAATGCTGGAGCGACTGGCTGGGAGGAAGTACTTCTGCTTTTTGGATGGGTACAGTGGGTACTTTCAAATCTATGTGAACCCGGAGGACCAGGATAAGACCACGTTCACGTGCCCGTTTGGAACCTATGCGTATAGGCGTATGCCATTTGGCCTATGCAACGCCCCCGGTACTTTCCAACGGTGCATGATGAGCATATTCTCGGATTTGATTGAAGATTGTATAGAGATCTTTATGGATGATTTCACTGTCTATGGAGACTCTTTCGACTCGTGCTTGCAACATTTGGATGTGGTGCTAGAAAGGTGTCAAGCAAAGAGTCTGGTTTTAAATTTTGAGAAATGCCACTTTATGGTTACAGAAGGAATTGTCTTAGGACACGTGGTGTCAGAAAAGGGAATCCAGGTGGATCAAGCTAAAGTGGATGTCATATCCAAACTACCCTTCCCTACTGATCAGAAAGGAATAAGAGGTTTTCTTGGCCATGCTGGATTTTATCGGAGATTTATCAAGGATTTCGCCAAGATTGCCCAACCCCTTACCAGACTTCTCCAGAACGAGGTGGAGTTCGTTTTCGACGAGCATTGCAAGGCTGCTTTCAACCTCCTTAAGGAAAAGTTGATTTCTGCACCGATTATTCAGGCTCCTAACTGGGATCACCCCTTCGAGGTGATGTGCGATGCTAGTGACTATGCAGTGGGGGCCGTACTGGGACAGAAGATTGAGGGGAAAAGGTACGTGATATTCTATGTATCCAAGACCTTGAATCAAGCCCAACGGAATTATGACACCACCGAAAAGGAGATGTTTGCGGTTGTCTATTCATTCGAAAAGTTCAGGCAGTACCTACTGGGATCCAGAGTCATCGTCTATACTGATCATGCGGCGATCAAGTATCTCATTGCGAAGAAGGAGTCAAAGCCCCGACTGATCAGATGGGTGCTGCTTTTACAAGAATTCGACTGGGAGGTAGAAGACAAAAAGGGAGTTGAAAACAAGGTAGCGGACCACTTGAGCAGAATAATACAAGAAGGGAACAGTGAGGATGTGAGAGATCGATTCCCGGAAGAGCATTTATGTGAAGTGATTTTCTCCGCAAGGAAGATCGATTGGGAAGAAGTGATGAGACTTACTGGTCAGGATGCAACAACCAAGGGCAAGGAGAAAGTAGGACAGGAACCCTGGTATGCGGACTTGGCAAACTACCTAGTGACGGGAGAGCTACCAATGGTACCAAACGTGACAAAGGCTCAGAGGATGAAGATCAAGAGCGAGGCAAAGTATTATTTCTGGGACGACCCATACTTGTGGAAGGCAGGAACAGACCAGGTCATTAGGAGATGTGTTCCTGACTGGGAGCAACGAGATGTACTAACACACTGCCACTCCTTGGCATGTGGGGGACATTTCGGGCCAAGGAAGACTGCCAGAAAGGTGCTAGATAGCGGATTCTACTGGCCAACCCTGAATAGAGATGCATACGAGTTCTGCGAAGGCTATGACCGTTGCCAACTGACCGGTGGGATCTCCGCGAGGGATGAAATGCCGCAAGTTCCATTAATAGTTTGTGAGGTGTTCGATATCTGGGGTATGGACTTCATGGGTCCTTTTCCCTCATCTTATGGGAACTCCTACATCCTGGTGGCAGTTGACTACGTATCAAAATGGATAGAAGCCAAAGCCACAAGCACTTGTGAATCTAAGGAAGTCACCAAATTCCTCAAGAGTCATATATTCAGCCGATTTGGAATACCAAGGGCAATCATCTCCGATCAAGGCACTCACTTCTGCAACCGAACGGTCGAAGCATTGATGAAGAAGTACGGAGTTCATCACCGCCTATCCAGTCCTTACCACCCTCAAGCCAACGGGCAAGCAGAGATCTCAAACAGGGAAATAAAGAGCATTTTAGAGAAGACGGTCAACCCCTCCAGAAAAAATTGGAGCACAAGGTTGGAAGATGCTCTGTGGGCATATCGGACAGCCTACAAAACTCCTATCGGGATGTCCCCCTATCGCATCGTCTTTGGGAAGATGTGTCACTTGCCAGTGGGAATTGAACACCGAGCATACTGGGCAGTTCAGCAAGTTAACGTGGATGCTAAGGCCTGTGAAGAGGAAAGGAAGCTACAACTACAAGAGCTGGAAGAACTCAGATTGGAGTCGTTCGACTCAGCCATGTGGTACAAGGAGAAAACAAAGATGTGGCACGACAAAAATCTGAGAACCAAGGATCTCCAAGTTGGTCAGAAAGTACTACTCTTCCAGTCAAGATTGAAGCTAATGCCTGGGAAGCTCAAGTCCAAATGGGCAGGACCTTACATTATCACTGCACTACGTGCTAATGGAGCGGTCGAGATTTCAGGGAGTATCCCTAACTCCGAACCTTTTGTCGTTAATGGACATAGATTGAAAATATATAGGGAAAATGAAGAGATGTGTGTAGTGGAAGAAATTCCACTACACTTTAATAGCGTCTAAATGACCAGTAGGAAAGGGGTTTGGAGTTCCACCTGGTCAACGTCATATGATTTGTACTTACTGACCGGGTAAAACTTCAAATACCCTTAGTAATGATGTAAATATTGTAAATATTTAGTAATTTAACTTAAGTTAAGAAGAAAAAAAACAACAAAAAGATTTTTCGGAACTAAATATTAATTCGGAGTTCGTACTGACCACGAGGATACCACTTGGGTGAAACTCTGAATTGTATTAAAGAGCCATTTATTTACTTTATTACTATTTCTAGCTAATTGGAAGAGGGGTGATGAGTGAATTTTGAATTTTGGTGCGTGTTGCAGCCTTGTAGGCGAGTGCAGAGACTGGGAGGGCGCGTGGAGCAGGGACGTGACAGGCAACGTCCAATCAGCTGCGAGAACTCGCAACCACCTTCCACACGAAGCGTCGCAACCACCTTCCACACGAAGCGTCGCCACCTTTATTTCTTGTCTAGGTAAAATCTCAACCCAAGCGTGGTAGCTAACCAAAACACCCAAGAAAGTCACCGCAGTTGTCAAAACGTGTCCATCCTCGTGGGATTCGACCCTTACCTCCATTATACTAATCAGTAGAAATGGGTTGAGGAAACTTGTTTGAAGCCAGGTCCCGGTTGTCGTACCAACGACTCAGCTGGGTCGGGATCTCTTCCTGATCAGTTGGATACACTCTAAATTACATACGAAAAACTAGGGAAAGAACCAAAAGAAGACACTTCAATGATACATGCATACATGATGGAGGCGACACCATTTTCGTGCCATTGTCGAACCGGGCACCGAAGAATGGCCCATCGCGATTGGAGGATACAAAAAGCACGCTCAACGTCCTTCCTAGCACTCTCTTGTTTGGCTGCAAAATAGGATTGTTTCGGCCCAACCGGCTGCCGGATCGTCTTGACAAACACGGGCCAACGAGGGTATATCCCATCGGCTAAGTAGTATGCCCTGTTGTACTGCGACCCGTTGGCCATGAATCTGACCGTCGGACCCTCACCCCGACACTCATCATTGAAGAGATGAGACGAATCTAGTACGTTGATGTCGTTGGTCGACCCTGCGACACCAAAATAGGCATGCCAGATTCGCAGTCGGTAGTCAGCAACAGCTTCCAGTATCATTGTTGGGTGTCTTCCTTTGAATCCAGATGTGAACTGCCCCTTCCAAGCAACCGGGCAGTTCCTCCACTCCCAGTGCATGCAATCGATGCTGCCCATCATCCCCGGAAAATTATGCACTCGCCCGTGCATATCTATCAATCTCTGGCACTCATCGGCATTTGGCTTCCGTAGATACTCCGGACCGAAGATGGCCTGGATACAATTACAAAACTGCCTCAGCGCCGTCAGAGCAGTTGTTTCACCCAACTGTAGGTATTTGTTGAACATATCAGCGGGTCCGGCATAGCAGTACACGGTTCTGATATGTCGACAACCCGGGTCAGCCGCTAGCATCATTGCGCAATGTGAAGCACCTGTACTGCTGCGCCAATGTATTCGCTATATGGATGAATAGCCGTTGCGACATTCTGAAGCGGCGACGGAAAATCTCTGCTGGATAACGGGGGTTATCGCCAAAGTAGTCTTCTATCTAACCGCTGGTGTGCCCCGACATGGTCACGCCAGATGGTCCGCCGATGATAGAACGGGCGAACGAATGCCGCCGCCGCCACAAATCTCAACAGTTGTTAAAGGAAACATAAATGAAACTACAAAATTACCAAATTCATTGACACATTCACACTCTCATTAAACATGTGCACCTCCGGCCACCGGCTCCAAGTCGGAGCCGAGTGTGGTGCCCGGGGAAGCGTTAAAAATCAAACCTCATTCTTGAGCTTGAACAAGAAGAATAGGATGAATCAAGGGGTCTGCACGTTAGACTTATTTTCATCGGAAGACGGCCGGTTCTCGGAGTCTGACTGCCGGACCTCCTCGACCATTCTAACGACGTCATGCATAGTGGGGCGCATGTCCGGCACCTTTGCAACGCAGGCCATGGCAATCTGCAGCATCTGCACCATCTCTTCCTCAATGTTCTGAAACCTCATGAGCTCAACGTCAAAGACCTCGGCCGTCCACTCCTCCCGGACGACTGACTGGACCCACCGGGGGAGATCAACGATGTCGTCCCGTGTGGGAGACTGGATCGGCTGCTTCCCCGTCAGCATCTCTAGTAGGATCACTCCAAAGCTGTACACATCCGATTTGTGAGTGTGCTTCCGCGTCTCGATGATCTCCGGCGCCCGGTACCCCGCCTGACGCGACGCAGTAGCCGGGTAGTTCATAAGAGGGGCGAGGCCAAAATCGGACACGCAACCATCGAGATCTTGGTTGAGGAGGACATTTGAGGACTTGATGTTTCCATGAGTGAATTTCGCACCACCAGCGGCATGTGCGTGCGCTATCCCTCTCGCAGCGCCGAGGGTTATCTTCACTCTTGAATCCCAATCCAGTGGAGCTCTCCCAGAAGCCACATTTCCTGTTTTTATAGGAATAGCAAAAGCAGACAATGAGAAAAAGGGTGTATCTAAGTTTACTTCTTATTGTCAAAACTGTGAGAACTCTTGCACTGATCAAATTTGAGAGAGGGAGAGAGAGATTACCATGCAATAGACTTGCCAAGCTACCATTGGGATAGTAATCATAGACCAAGAGCTTTTCATCCTTGGAGTAATAGTAAGCGCGTAAAGGGACGATATTCGGGTGCTGTCCGACTCTCCCAACTACTTCCATTTGCTGTTCGAAGTCTTTCTTCCCGACGATGACCTCTTTGAGTCTCTTCACAACAACGGTAGTCGACTCCTCCAGCACTGCCTTGTACGCAGTCCCAAAGCTACCCTTCCCTAGCACTTCGGCCGATGCCCTCAACAAATCCTCGAGATCAAAGTTATACGAGCACCCTTCAAAGAAAACTAGTTTGTTTTTCTCGGGTTCTTGCACCCCGCTGCCAAACTCTTCACTTGGTTTCTCGGGTCTCCCGACACCCGAAGACTTGATCTTGGGAGCAGCGCCTTCTTCTCTCTGCTTCCTCTTGCAGCAGCAGAGGAATGAAATGAGAGCCACGAGAAATAGCAGCACTGCACCTCCAACTGCAATAGCAATTATAGCTCCCAGCGAGAGTTTCTTCGTGGGGGCTTGTCTCCCCGTAGGCGGAGATGGAGCAGTGGGGCCAGGAGAAGGTGGAGAAATAGGGGAGCAAGGATTGAGAGGCAGTCCACATAGAGTGTTTCCAATGAACGTAGAATTCGGAAAGTTATTTAAAGAAGAAGGAATGCTACCATTTAGTCGGTTGTAGCTTAGGTTGAGACGCTTGAGATGTGGGAGGTCAATATCGGGAATAGGCCCCGAGAGTGAATTGTTTTGGAGGCTCAATGCTGTAAGATGTGTCAGGTTCTGAAACGTTAGTGGAATGCTTCCAGTCAATGAATTGAATGAAAGATCCAAAACTGCGAGCCGGGGAGGGAGCAAAGATGGGATTTCGCCAGAGAAGTTGTTGTTTTGGAGGAAGATATAGCGGAGGGAAGGGAGCGAAAGGATATCAGAGGGAAGGCTACCACTAAGGCGATTGGAACGGAAGCTTAGAACCATCAAGCCATCGAGCTTCCCGATAGTGTCTGAGGGAATTGGACCAGTAAGTCCAATGCCTGGAAGGCGTAGACCAACCACACTATTTCCATCTGCGCTGCAATTGACTCCTGTCCACGATGTGCAGATAGGAGAACCAGCATTCCAGTTGAGTTTCCGGCCATGAGGTACGGCTGTAGAGAATGCCAAAAGGGCTTGACTGTCTGAGCTCAAGTCTCCCCATGCCGCGGGAAAAAGAGCCACAAAGATCAAGAGATTACATAGCATTACATGGGAAGAGCAGCACTTCATTAGAAAATTCACCCAAGCATTCAAACAGTCCGAGCAACGAAGTTTTCCTGAAAGTAAAGCAAAATTAGTTTGTGAAGTAAAGACAAAAGTAAGAAAAACTACAGTCAATCCAAACTATAAACTTTAAGCAGCTCGTTGATGAATAAAGAAACTAAAAGAAGACGAGAAAACCCCTTTTCTGCACGAAAGGCAGTGCAATAGTATCAAAGATTACAGTTATAAACACTAAGTTTCAAGGAAATCGAAGAGTCACAATGACGATCACATCTTTCTTAAAAAAGGAAGCATCTCATATGATGTGGCACTTTCAACTCGAGACATTATTACGTTAATGCAGTGACAAAAAGACAAGGCTGTCTGCTAGAGGCAAAACTCACAAAGCACACATGGTTTAATAAAGTAAGAATGTTTTAAATTCCTCATTGTGGCCAAGATGGTTTTAAAAAACTCCCCTTTGGCTACCTAAAAAGACCATTTGGTGCTAGAATCCGAGGTATCCATCACACTCAACACATCAAAGGCGAAGCATGCTGTTGACAACACATCTCTATAAAAGAAGAAGTTGTGGAAGAGCTGAAAATGAACCCAAGCACCAAAAGGGAGAAAAAGGTGTGGCAACAAAAAGGCAAAGGCATGCAGTCTTTTTCCAACAGTCTTGTAGCTGACTCATAGTAATTTAACAAGCTTATTCAGTAAGAAAGTGGATTAGCAACTGCAGCTAGTGCTCAGAAAAGGAAGAGGAAAGGGGGAAAAAGCAGACTTAATCATTAACCAAATTTTTACATGTACATTAATGTGTATCAGTAAGTTCACAGTCTAAAACAACAAAATTCAACTTCCCCATTTACATGCATCAATATCCATGTTTGGTAGGGGTGATAACTCATCTAGGGATGGAAATCCATGAACAAAAATGTCAGTTTTGTTCATGGATTTCCATCCCTAGATGAGTTATCACCCCTATCAAACATGGCCTTAATTTGAAGCATGATACCACAAACAAGATATGCAGAGTTTCTGTAGAGTTGAGAGATCTGCACTGGCAAGGTTTAAATCTCACACACACAGAGAAGGAGAAAGCAGAACAAAAGGAAGAAAGGCATGAAAACAGAATCCTAGAGATTATTCTTGAAGAGAATTACAGAGTAAAAAAAGGAGCTTTATAGGTTAGTTGTTAAACAATGTAGTCCCATTTTATTTACAAAACAGTAATTCTAAGATTTGTGAATTGCAATTGACATGGAGGGAGGCTTCTGTTGCATCAAATGTAGCAAAAAAATTGACTTATTCAGTAATTATTTAAGCAAAATAGAACTAACATAACAACCTCTGAAGCAAGTACAAGTCTCTCTGACTCAGATCTGCCACTGAACATTCTTGCCTACAACTAACCAAATTGGCAATAAACACACACAGAGCTAGAGAGAAGGGTTTTGCACGACTACCTCGAAGCATGCCGAGGAGCCCAGAAAATTCTAAATTCTCCAGCCAAGAATGTTGAAAGAGGGGTGCCTTTTTATTCAAGAATGCTGGACTTGGGAGTAAAAATCTGATCTTTTTCTTCCAAACTTCAAATGGGGGCTGAGAGTGAAGTGGAGCTCACATAATAAGCCTGGCTGAAGCAGCAGCATTTGCAACTGCCAACAATTCACACCATGAATTGGTGAATTCTAAGATCTGGGAGCGTAAATGTAGCAAGAAATTATTTTTAGCACAAGTTTGAGCAGGGAATTTTTTGGGGTTCTTGATAGTGAGCTGGAAACTGGAAAATGGACAGGTAAGAATTGAAGAGGGGGAGAGAGAGAGTGTTCTCTGAGGTGGTCAGGTGGGCAAGAGTTAAGTGAGTGAAGTTGATTCACCTCAACCACTTTAGAGTGAGGTGGGGTGGGAGGAGGAAGAGAGGAGATGGAATGAAGTTGGTGAAGGGTAGGATGGGGTTTTACTGTTTGTGTGTGAGTGTGTGACTGTGTTTTTGTGTGTGTGTGTGTGTGTGTGTGTGTGTGTGAGAGAGAGAGAGAGAGAGAGAGAGAGTTTTCAGCTGAAAATTGATAAATTAATTTTGGACAGCGTAAAAGAGTAAAGCCATGATCTATCTGTCAAATAATTTACACTATTTTGGATCTGCAGTATATTTCGATTGTTATTACCTTCACTACAAATATTTTGGAAACATAAATTGGTTGGGCTTAAATCATACAATTAATTAGATACTACTATTTTTGTTCCGTAGTAGTGAAGAAATTTTTTTTTCTGATACAGAAATTAAGAAAAGGGTGTGTATGTATTAAATAAAAAGATAATAAAGTAGCAAAAATAAAAAAATAGACATAAAAAGGTAAGAGAGAGCGAAAAATAAGTGAGAAAATATATGTTGACTTTTACTAAAAAGGAATATGACCCCACTACTATAGAACGTACCAAAATGGCAAAATGACTCCACTACTATGGAGCGAATGAAGTATTAACTTTTCTTATCTATTTTATCATCTTTTCACATAACTTACTAAATAAAAAATTTATTTTTCTAATTCTCATATTCATTATATATATTAATCCTATATTACTTTATTCGGGACGGATGGTTCATGTAGTCTAACTTAAATATACTCCTATGTAAATAATATGATCAAATAATAGTAGTGTTTTTTTAAAAAAATATGTAAGCTAATACTAATATTTTATGGATATCCAATCATACTATACATAATTAAGAATTAGGGGAAGGTACATATATACTTGAATAGCTTTGAAGGTAGAAAGTTTATACTGTATTGATAATACTATCATTTTAAAATTTTGGTATTTTTTTTGTGAAATAAGCTTCAAATTATTGTAAAAACTAAAGGTCCTATATTTCAAATGTTGACAATAGGGATTGTTAGACAGAATATATGGTCAACGCCATGAGATACTCAAATGATTTATACTACTATATCATACTCCGTATTTAATTTTAGTTATTTAATTATCTTTATTTTTTTTGTTACAGACATTCATGCATATTCCTACAATATCTTAATTTTACCCAAAATTAATCTATCTATATGGTAATAGTATAAATTTTCTTTAACTCAACTAAAACACTTTTATTAAAAATTTAGACAAATAGATATTCATAAAGGTGTTTGTTAGGTATAAAGTGACAAATAAATTAAAAATATATGTTGACTGTGATATGAGTGGTCGCATTAAAATAAAATAACTTAATCGTGCTGCATATTGCATGGAAAATGACGTTTGTATTTATTTGATTTTGCGGGGACTTATATATTAATCCCAAATATTTTGCTGTATATCCTTTTAATCATTTGGCATGTAGTATTATTCTTTTATCATTGGGATAATATTAAAATTTAATAAATGACCTCCTTTTTTTTATTGCTTTCTCGGTAGC
>NW_025952386.1:0-7429 GCF_023119035.1 Salvia hispanica | reverse complement strand
ATTGGATTGTGTTTGATCTTTCAGTTATTTTTGTCTCTTGTTTGTTTACTTCTTTCATCTTTCAATTTTGGCATCTTTATTTCTCTATTTTACTGCTTTATTTATTTTGGTGAATATTGTTGAGAGGTGGAATTGAGTCACAAGTGTTGATTCTCTCTCTCTTTTTTGGTTATTGTCTCAGGTGGGAGCTAGGTCTTTAGAGATCATAGAAAATATTCAAGAACATGGCAATTTTTGGGGTGGCCTGGCTGAGTTCTTGGAATGTTAGAATGATTTTGGTTATGTGTTTATGCTGGTATTTGTTGGTTCTTGGTGCTCATAGCCAACGCACTGATCCAAATGAAGGTTTGTTTGTTGTTCCTGTTCAACATCTCTATGTATGTCTGCTATTGTGATGAGGGAAATCTGCAGTGGCTAGCTTTGAACGTCGTTCTAAATTTGACTTTAACATCAAATGTAGCTTGAGGTTTTTCCCTTTTCCATTTATGAGTGTTTTCAAAGTTGGGATTGTGATGGACTATGTTGTTACTGGTGTGTGCAGTCAATTCATTGCGAGCTATCAAGAAGAGTTTGAATGATCCATTCAAAAATCTTCGCCAGTGGGACAGGGGGGATCCGTGCCTCTCAAACTGGACAGGGATTATTTGCCATAATGTAACGTTTGCTGATGGTCACTTTCATGTTAGCGAAGTGTATGATCTCGTTCCTTTGGAATTCTCTTGACTTGTGGTTCTAGTTATGGGTTGTGAAAGTAGGTGTCGAAACAGTTGTGATGTTTTAGTTTTGATACAGTTTAGATTGTTGTGGCATACTTCTACCATAGTATGTTAACAAGACTTGGTTAGAACAATTGCTATATTATTATTCGAGACGACAAAACATTGCCTAATTTTGTAGCACTAAGCCGATGTTGATAAAAAAGAATCACAACCTGGGACCTTAAAGCGACTAAAGTTTTTTCTGAACACAGTATTTGCAAGTTATTTTCTAAATGATGCCTTCTCTAATTTTAGTTTCTGAACAGGTCGGTTATGGGTAGGAACCTGACAGGAACTCTATCTCCGGAGCTTGGCCGTTTATCTTATTTGACGATATTGTGAGTAACATATATCATATTCAGATCCTTGTAAATGTGATTGAGCCTGTTTGCCTCCTTTATAATCGACCCCTGCTATTGTTTTGGCAGGGATTTCATGTGGAACAATATTACTGGGACTATACCAAAGGAAATAGGCAATATTACGACGCTAGAATTGTTGTGAGTGGAAAAGCTGCAATAGTTTCAATGTTTGACGTACTGTTTTGCAGTCTGTTGTAGTGTTTAAGAACTGTCGTGGATTGAGGAAATCACATGGAAAACAAGCAAATATGATTTGAGTGCTCGACCATATATAAAATGCCTCATATAGCATCAAGAAATCATCCTTTATAATTTATACTACTATTGTTTAAAGCTCTACTAGATGAGATTTTTATGTTGATAAGGTGCATCCAATTTTGCATTTCTTACCTTCTTTCATCTGATCACAGGCTTCTAAATGGAAATCAACTCACCGGTTCCTTGCCGGAGGAGCTTGGCAATCTTGTGAACCTGGACAGGATACAAATCGACCAGAACTTCATATCAGGGCCAATACCCCCGTCACTTGCAAACTTGGACAAAGCAAAGCACTTGTGAGAGATCTCACTCTCGATTTGGTTCTGTATTGTTAAGCTAATACAGTTCTTGGCCTCATCATTGCCCATCTAATTCACTATTTCTACTATGAACAGCCACATGAACAATAATTCACTCAGCGGCCCGATACCATCAGAGCTTGCTCGACTTCCTAATCTCGTTCATCTGTGAGTCGGACGTTCTTACTTTCACTTCCGCGGTGTTTTGAAAGTTCAAGTTTAGTTACTCATGCAACTTTACTGCAGGTTGCTTGACAATAATAACTTATCCGGACCTCTTCCACCGGAATTATCTGAAATGCCAAAGCTACTTATACTGTATGCAACTTTTTTTCCTCATTCAATATATTAACTCTATTTGGTGCTTTCTTTTTCTTGTTTCTTTCTGCAGAAAATTTTGGAAAATTCGAGCTTTTTTACGCCTCTTATTTCATATATTTCTTATTTGTTTCCAGCCAGCTCGATAACAACAACTTTGGGAGTCCAATACCATCTTCGTATGGGAGCATATCTACGCTCTTGAAGCTGTGAGCAATTTCAAACTTCAGTCTTCTTCTTCAATGTTTTCCGAATTGTTTCGTGAATTTATGTTCATAATGGATTGGTTTGGTTGGATAATCAGGAGTCTCAGGAACTGCAATTTACGAGGAACCCTTCCCGATTGGAGCAATTCTACGGGCATTGCTTACATGTAAGTCTTCATCCTTTTTCAATGTGGCCTTAACCATATCATGAATTTTCGTGGCTGTGAGAAGATGCTCCTCTTTCGTCTATTTATTTGCCCTTATTGTGGCCTTTATCATATCATGAATTGGGATCTTGTCGTTTCAGCGATTTGAGTCTGAACCAGCTTACTGGACCCATACCCGCCGGTGCACTCTCAAGAAATATTACAACTATGTGAGCACCAACCAGTCTCAACTTTGTAATAAGGATACTGGCATTTTATCTACGAGAGTGTGGCTATCGCCTCTATAACCTTAATACTATATTCTACCCTGCAGTGATCTGTCGAGAAATGGCCTGACTGGATCTATTCCCAGTAGCTTCTCGGGGCTCCCACTTTTGCAAAAACTGTGAGCATTCGTCAACTTCAAATAAATGATGTGTCCTTATTAGTAGAACTCATATGTGATGAGTTTCAGTCTGATTTCTTGATTTACACTTCCCATAATTAGTCAATCCAATTCTATTCTCCTTGCAGGTCAGTCGCGAACAATTCATTGAATGGTTCTATACCATCAGGCATATGGCAAAATAGAACTATGAATGCAACTGAGAAAGTTCTTCTGTAAGCATTATTAAAACAAGGATTGTTTTTAGAAATCTTCGCCTCCTTTATTCAAGATATATTCTCAAGTGAAAAACGCAATCTTCTTATTGTAAATGTGTTTACGTGCTTGATGAACTCTGCAGGGATTTCGCGTTCAATTCATTCTCAAACATTGGTGGTATCCTTCCTTCCCATCCCAATATCACCATTGGGTTCGTCGTTTAATCCATGAGACTCTCTTCACTCTCGATCATTTTCTTGAACACTTTAGCAATTTCCCTTCCTCATTTTCAGGCTTGAAGGAAACCCAGTGTGCTCAAGTAATACTCTATTAGTCACAGAGTGTGAGCCTCACGATGAAGATTTTAACAATATCTCAAATACCACAACTTTCTACGACTGTACTCCTCAAGGATGCCCAGATGGTTACGAGTATGCCCCTCCAACTCCAACTGCGCGATGCATTTGCATGGCTCCCGTATTTGTTGGATATAGGTTGAAGAGTCCCGGATTCTCTGATTTTCTCCCGTATGTGAATACTTTCAAGGAGTACCTCAGCACTGGTCTTGAAATGAATCTCTCACAACTCGAGATTCAGTCAGCGGAGTGGCAAGACGGGCCTCGTATCAAAATGGACCTCAAGATATTCCCATCCAATGTTACTACCAAGATGTTCAATCGGAGCGAGGTTTTATGGATTCGTGAAATGTTCAGCGGATGGAGAATACCTGATAGTCAAGTGTTCGGACCTTATGAATTTCTCAGTTTCACACTCCCGCCGTCTTATGATGAAGGTATGTTTCATTTCTCACTCTTCATTTTTATATGTTTGTATATATAAGCACCTCTGTTTATAGGAAGCAGCATTTGATTTCTAGTTATATTGCAGACATCTTCGACAACGGGTCGTCTGGTTTAAGCAAGGGAGCTCTGGCTGGCGTAATATTGGGAACGATTGCCGGATCAGTCACGCTGTCAGCTATTGTCTCGATACTTATCTTGAGACGGTACACCAAAAAGCAGCACAAATCCTCAAGGCGACGTCCATGTTAGTACCTTGCAAGTTCTTATTTTCACTATTTTGCATGTTGTGAAACAAGAACAATCGATACTCTTGAAAACGAATTTTCCAGTTCTACACTTGTTTCCTGGCTCTTGGAGTATTTAAATCGCCTCTACATTATGTTTCAGCGACGAGGATCTCCATCCGGATTGATGGAGTCAAGGATTTCACTTACAGTGAGCTGGCGCTGGCAACAAACGATTTTGATGAGTCGACCGTGGTTGGCTCAGGAGGCTACGGGAAAGTCCACAGAGGCGTTCTAGCCAACGGGACCATTGTGGCCATAAAACGCGCCCAAGAGGGATCGTTGCAGGGAGAGAAGGAGTTTCTTACAGAGATAGAACTGTTATCGAGGTTGCACCATAGGAACTTGGTGTCCTTGATTGGTTACTGCGATGAAGAAGGCGAACAGGTACATTGTTTCAAATGTTTTTGAGATCACCAAACTATTCTACACTTTCAATCAAATTTCGAGTCATGTTAGAATTTCATGATGCTTCTCGTATTGCAGATGCTGGTTTACGAATTCATGCCTAACGGTACCCTTAGGGATCACCTATCAAGTAATTTATCGAACCATCTTTCTTTTATCGTCTCTCTCTCTCTAAGACAGTTATGTAACCGTGGTAACGTGCAGCCAAGGCGAAAATGCCACTGACTTTTGCAAGGAGGGTGAAAATTGCAATGGGGTCTGCGAGAGGCATCCTTTACCTTCACACAGAGGCGAATCCGCCTATTTTTCATCGCGATATCAAGGCCACAAACATATTACTCGACTCCACATTTACTGCAAAGGTCGCTGACTTCGGACTATCGCGTCTAGCTCCACTTCCCGAGCTCGAAGGAGGCGTGCCCTCTCATGTATCGACAGTTGTCAAAGGGACACCGGTGAGCATTTTCAAGCCTTCAGAATTTCATTTCTTTAAAAGGAAAAAAAATATAAAAATTTATGTGATGGGAAACTGGTTTATTGCAGGGATACCTCGACCCCGAGTACTTCCTGACGCATAAGCTCACGGACAAGAGCGACGTTTATAGCCTTGGAGTCGTGTTTCTAGAGATGCTGACTGGGATGCACCCAATCTCACATGGAAAAAACATCGTTCGTGAGGTATGTGTTTCTATTTTGAAAAAATCTCGTCTCGTGAGTGTGTTTTCTTTCTTTGTGGTTCGATGGCTATCCATCCTGGGCTCGTTGGTTAAATTCTAGTACTAAAACGCTGCACGATCGCTTGTTAATTTAGGTAAACATTGCACATCGATCGGGGATGATTTTCTCCATCATCGACGAGCGGATGGGATCGTACCCTTCTGAGTGCATCGAGAAGTTCATAAATCTGGCTCTGAAATGCTGCCAAGAAGAGACGGATTCGCGGCCTCCGATGGCTGAAGTGCATAGGGAACTCGAAAACATATGGTTCTTGATGCCGGAGTCGGACACTGCCATCTCGGAATCATTGACCAGCGACTCGGGAAAACTGGCGACGACCCCGACCTCGTCGTCTTCAATGAGGAACCCTTACCTCTCCCAAGATGTCTCTGGCAGTGACCTTATCAGTGGAGTGGTTCCAACCATTGCACCGAGATGATACAAGAGACGGTGGTTCTTGTTTTCGTTTCAGCTTAGTTTTGTATAGTCATTACTTTCTTTCTTTTAATTTGATCCGACAAACTATACTTACATTTTTACACTGTTTGATTTGCGATATTTAGAAAGGTTTATAGGTTTTGTATTGTGTTTATTAAGGAAATGATACATTTTGCCTTGGTGTACAAAACCCATGCATGTACTTTTTTTTATCTATTAAAAAGTGAACTCATTGTAATTCTACAATAAAATTAATTCTCTATGTAAAAATATACTTATATTTCATTAACTTTTTCACTATTTTCATCATGAAATTAATTTATTAAACTTAGTGCTAAGTCAAAAACGTTTCTTTAAATAATGGACAAAAGGAATATTATATTTTTCATGTTTACATTTTTAGCAAAACAATATTCTTTCTGTTTCTTAAAAATAGAAACTTTCTATTTTTAAGAATGGACTCTACAATCCATTAATATTAATTCTACTTATTTTTATTCATCTTTCTTACTTTAATTATCTTCTCTCTTACTTTACTAATTTTGCACTAAAATTTGTGTCATTTTTACAGTTTATACTTCCTCCGTCCCACAATAAGAGTCATTTTCACTTTTATCATAAATGGAAAAGTAGACCACACATTCTACCAATTTATCTACTCACATTTTATTATAAAAATATATATATATATATATATATATATATATAGGGTCTTGTTAGGATGAGATTTTTGGGTATAATTGAGAAATGAGATGCAATCTCAGCCACTAATTCACAAGATTAACTTAATGTCAACAACTATCACATTATGTCAACACGGGGGTATAATTGTCTTTTCATTAAAGAAATAGAGTGAATTACATAAACGGTACATGATCTTTCACTTTCGCACATAAATGGTACCTGATCTTTATTTTATATCGTTTTTGGTACCTATTAATCACATTTTTGGTACCTGGTGTAATTTTCATCCCAAAATACCCCCTAAACAAATTCATTTTTCCATTTATGTCATAAAGGGTATTTTGGGCATTGACAAAACTAGTACCAAAAGTGATATTATGATACATTCTCTCATTCTCCTCACTATTTATAGTACTATTATGATTAATCAATATTAATATTATTATTTTGATGTTATAAATTAATAATTAATTTATTTTTTAATATATATTTAATCATAATTATAGTTATAGTTATAATTATATTTAATTATTATAATTATATTATATTTGTAATAGTAAAAACTAGTAATAATTAATAAATAATAATTATTATTTTGTATTAAATTAATAACTAATCAATATAGTCTTAGTCAAAATTTAAAATTGTGAATTGTATTCATAATGATAAAGAGTTGAATATTTTTAGTTAGGTGTTTCAACCCTAAAATGAGTATAAATAATTTAATTAAAATATTCAATTAATTTAATTATTTTAAATAATTAATTTAATTAGGTGTTTTGTTATTGATTTATATTATGAATGCAATTAGATATATGTATAAAACACTAAAAAGAAAGAAGAAAAAGAGGAAACATAAACTAAGGGAAAAAGAAAGAAGAAAGGAAGATAAAATACTAAAAAAAAGAAGAACATGAAGAAAAAAGAAAGAAGAATAAACTAAAGAAAAAAAAAGGAAAAAAAATTACATATTTGGTTCTATTTGATTGAAATTTCCAAAAATATCCTCCATAACAAAAAAATCACATATTTAGTACCTAGGGCTATTTTTGTCATGGGGTACCAAAAACGATATAAAATAAAGATCAGGTACCATTTATGTGCGAAATTGAAAGATCAGGTACCGTTTATGTAGTTCACTCTT
>NW_025952385.1:0-16000 GCF_023119035.1 Salvia hispanica | reverse complement strand
AGTAATATTTTAACTCAGAAAATAGTATGTTGAATATTATTATTATCTTAGCAACGTCTAAGGAAAATAGTGATAGATATTATAAGCAATGTTGCTTATTTGCTTCTGTGGCTCTGCTTGTGCACATTAATGTGCCTTGTTTGGCTTAAGGTGGTTATAGTTAGTTGAGCTCACATATTGATCTTTAGCCTCCTGTAGTTGAAGCTTCCTCATAGTATTAGTTTGTCATTAGATATTACCCGTGTATAACTTGGAAAAAGAGGATGAATAGACAGCAACATCATGGATCATTATGGATTGCATAAGTATGGAACTCCATTCTGCTGTGAGATATATGACATCACATTTGTTTGCTTCATATGTTTCAAGAGAGTATAGAAGCATTTTGTCTATTGAACAGTATGAAAGAAGTCTCAGATATATCCAACAGCAGTGCCTTCACGTTAGATTTTACTAAAATCTTGTAGACAGTAATCTGGAAAACTAAATAAGAAAATATTGTATTCTCTATATTTTTTTCGCTTATCATCAAGTTCTAAATTATTTCAGAGATACCTGAGCATACAGTGCTTCAAATGCTCCTCCAAATCCTAAAATACGTGAAGCTGCATGAGAAATTACCGGAGCCAAAGTTTGTCGTCTGGTATTACCCCAGTGGAAACAATATAGCTGATGCTTTTGCGTCTGTTATATTATCATGTTACAGAATGAATTCTGCTTTTGGCTGTTTTATTCCATGGCCTCTTATAATCCTATGCCTTATGCAGGTCAGTTGGGGCAGAGATATTTTGTGCTTGTAACCCTGTGGATTTGAAAAACAGGAATAGCAAATGAACATGTTAAGAGGATTAAAAAAATGCTCAGAGGAAGAAATGTCACTTTGAAGGTAGTAGGGTTTCTTTTTTGTCTATTATGAAAAGAGCATTTTGTAAATTCGTGAAGTACTATGTAGGTAGGCATGAGTAAGGAAATGTGGGATTAGGTTTTTTATGTCAAATATTGGTAAATGGTCACCACAGCCACATGAGAACCCATACTCATATATTTCTGATGTGGTTTATCCAATATTTGTCTAGTTTCACGGTTTTGTTGATTTCATTCCACTATAAATTTAATACTATCAGAAGCCACATATGAAGTTTATATAAAAAAATGGAACATTTTAATCCTTCTTTTAGTGTTTGTGCCACCTGCATGGCTCGTTTATTAATAATCCTTGGGTGGGTATAGGATATATTCTGGTTTCTTTAAAAGGAAAAAGAGACTTTGTTTTTAATTAAAAATATGCAAGTGCATACACGTGAACGGAGTGTTTTAAATTTGCTCTTATCTGTTAAAAATTAAAATTGATCGACAAAAAGATACGTAACGGCCTATTTCTCTTTAGTCTTGACCCATATGCCTCACTATTTTTCTCTTTAAAGACACGATTGGAATTGGAATTGCAATTTACCAAATTCAGTCTGCATTTCTTCATAGTTAGGCCGTTGACTGCGACAATACATATTTTTCCTGCGAAAAGCCAATTGACAATGCCCTTACTATTCCACCAATTAAATCGTTCAATTGATATAGAATTTCTATTCTCAATTGCCATTTCTACATTTAGGTCATCCACGATGGGGGACTCTTCTACATCCCTCTAGCCATCATCCCTCCGTTAAATCACCGTTCCTCTCTTCTGTGCCCTAGCCATGCATTTCTCATTAATTTCCACTATCCATTATTTTAACTTCAAATAATTGTATTAATAATGAAATTAATTTTAAAATTTAAATTTTTTATAAGTGCTTAAGTTGCGCTTCCAAATTTATTTAATGATGTAGTCACAGTGAATGTTCGTCAATGCTGAATACGTGGAGCAGCGGACGTCCTATGTCGAGCAATTGTATATTCATCTCCCTTAGGATTAGTGACACTGCCTCCATTTACATTTGCATAAAAGCATCTAATATGGCATCGTTGTTTGAGATCTGATGCATTTTTTTGATAGAATTTTTGTGGGAGGAAGTATATAAAATTGAAAGTGAAATACTCCCTCCGTCCCATAAAAGTAAGGACATTTTCCTTTTTTCGTTCATCTCATAAAATTATCTCATTTCCATTTATTAAAGAGGGAACATCTTTTTTAGTTACGAACTTTGCCAAAGTATCATTTTAGGCCAACTTTGAAAATATCATAGGTCCATCAATTTTAGGTTATCATTTGAACTTTACTAAATATCATTATAGGACGAAAATACCCTCGATAACTTAAAGGGTATATATTTTTAATAAACTTATAATATACTCATATTTTTTATAAATATCTTTACAATATATTTTTGACAAATTTTAAAATATAATTTGACCTTCAATATTATCACTTAATTACGTGACATGCAAGTAAAATTGCTTTTCTTCAATTTTTTATATTAAAGAATTTTAAAATTGTATAAAGAACTTTTCTTTATTAATAAAAAATTAAATAAGGATCTTTTCTTGCATGTCACAAAATTAAGTGATAATATTGAAGGTCAAATTATATTTAGAAAATTCATCAAAAATATATAGTAAAGATATTTATAAAAAAATATGAGTATAGGATAAGTTTATTAAAATATATACCCTTTAAAGTATCAAGGGTATTTTTGTCCAGAAAAACTTGGAAATAGTAAAAAAGTACTTCAAATGATATTAACCCATGGTTGATGGACCTGAAATGATATTTTCAAAGTTCACGGATCTAAAATGATACTTTGGCAAAGTTCGTGGACCAAAAAAGATGTTCCCTCTTTATTAAAACTACTCCCAAACTCATTACTCATATACATCAATTTACTTACAACTCATACCATTATGACCCACTATTAAACACTAATATAATGTAGGTCTTGTTATCCACTAACACTATTTTAACTATCATTTTCTCAACTTTCTTACTTTACCAATTATGCATTAATTCTCGTGCTATCCCAAATGTCATTTTTTTTGGGGATGAGGGGAGAGTATGATGGAATTTATAGAGTTTGAATTTTGAATTTGGGGTAAGAAGATTAAAAAACTATCCCACCTGGTGTCACGCTCACAACGGGCGACGAGCAGAGCACATTCCCTGCCACGGATCACGAATGGCGCCGCCGCCATGACACAACATCTACCCTATTATGGATGCTCTTGTTCATGTAGTTAAATGCCACCTATGTACATATTATTAAACCAATTAGAAAACAAATACTCCCTCCGTTCCATAGTAATGGAGGCAAAACTTTTCGGTACGGAGATTAAGAAAAATTGTGTTAGGTGAGTTAAGTAAAGAGAGAATAAAGTGAAAAATGAAAAAGGTAGAGAGACGAAGATAGAAAAAAGTAAGAAAGAGTAAAGTAGGTGTGGAAAAATGTGTTGACTTTTACTAAAAAAGGAAATGACTCTATTACTATGGAACGGACAAAAATGGAAAAACGCCCCTATTACTATAGAATGAAGGAAGTAATAAATCCCCACATTAATCTCATCATCAAATTCAAACCCCCAATTCCTACTTCATTCTTTGTGCATCGATTTTGTAAAATTGGTCGTTGGTTTGGATAATGTACCAGCCCAAGCCTAAATTAAATTTACTACTATGACATTGCACGCATCGTAGAATTATTCGCAAGAACAAACATTTCTAGGCCACAAAGTTCATAAACAAGAAACATAAAATCGAATATCCAGAAAAGCTAATCAGCAACTGCCACCTGTACCAGCCACATATAAAATTAAAAAATTGTTTTCGTATGAATAATGGGTCACATGGCGTTACGAATAATGATACGTTTCTAGACAGACTGAATTCCAGCTGACTGTTTGTTTAGCTGTGCATTTTATCTTCTTCTTTTTTTTAGTTTTCAATTACGAGATCTTCCAAATCATTACGCTTATATAATCTCCAAGATTTATTCAGAGATTCACCTTTTATTTTGTGATAGTTTCAATCGAATCCGCCAAAAACTGTGGTGATGTCGAGCGTGATTTCAGGAAATTGCTGTTCGACGAAGCGTGAAAAGCTTATCATCGACACCGATCCCGGCATTGGTTAGATTCTCAACCCCGCTACTGTTTATGATTCTGCTATTCGATGCCTTTTTATTGATGTTCAATTTCTTCCAAATGTGCCATCTTTCCAGTTCTATTTGAGTTCGGATTTTGAGGTTCAAACTTATGGCCTTTTGATTTCATTGATCCAATAGAATCTGTGTGTATGTGTGTGAGAGAGAGAGAGAGAGGGGTCCAATTCGCCTCTGCAAAAAGTGAACTAACTGATACTAAGAGATAGATAGAACTCCATGTGGATGTAGGGTAGATCAAATCTATCTAATGGAAGATATGTGGTACCAGCAGTATAATTCAATTTTGAGATGTTACCCCCAATTATTTATCTTACTAAAAGTTGTAAGTACAATTTAAATTGAGAGACAATCTCTTCACAATTCTGCTTTCCTGGCCACTAATCTACTAGTATTATCTTTTTGAGTGGAGATATTGAGTTTTAGTTGATTTCGGCCTGCACATATCTGTATATATATGGCTCATGTCAAGCAGTTAGATGTTTGACTTCACAAGTAGGTATAACAATCAGACGTTTGTTTTAATTTCTGAAATTCAAGCTTCATCTTCTTAAGTAAGTAGGGAATCATGGAGAATACACACATATTTATGTTAAAAGTGCAAGAGTCAGATGGTTCTTTAATTTGAGCGCTCAGTGGAGTTGTAACAAAGGATGTTATATTGAATTTCAGATGATAGCATGGCGATACTAATGGCATTTCAGTCACCTGAATTGGATATATTAGGATTAACAACAGTATTTGGCAATGTCAATACAGAGGATGCGACCCATAATGCATTGCTTCTGGTATGTCCCGTCGTGTATTCAGCTTCATTATCCTTCTTGGGTGCATGCTTAAGTACCTTATGTTTTGGATGTGTTTGTGATCTATAACTCTATTTGTTGTGCAAAATGATAGTGTGAGATTGCCGGACGTCCAGATATTCCAGTTGCAGAGGGTAGTTTTGAGCCATTAAAGGTAAAATTAATGGCTTCATTTTTATGTGATTTACCATCTTAACTATCAAATTCGCAATATTTGTGGTTTCATTTTGCATTTTTAATTAAAAGTAGCTACTTTGCACGTGGTACTATTGGAATTCAATTTTTTTGCCCCATCACACTACATATTTAAGTGTTTTTATTTTTTCTCCTACTTGACATGTAGTCTCTTATACCATTTGGTGAAAGCTAATTTGAGGATATTGTCTATAACTAATTAGAACAGCCAAAAACCAAAACGAGGAGCTGGGATTGATGCTATATATTATGCATGTTTAAGAAAGCTCAAATGGAACGGGACTGTCTTGTGACCAAGTAGTTAGTGTGGAACTGTTCAGTACACGTCTGTTTTCCTGAAACTCTCTGTTGGGAAAAGGTTGGGTGTCAGCCTCCATTTTACAAACTATATCTCGTGTAACATAAACTGGCTCAATATCTGTGACTGTCATACTCTGTGAATTGCCAGTGATCACCGATTCACAAAGTATGCTTTGATGTTATTTTTTTACATTAATGTTATAATATGCTCAACAGCCTGACAATAATGAAATACGGTACAGAGAGGAAAGCCACGCATTGCTGACTTTGTCCATGGTTCAGATGGATTGGGGAACATTTTTCTCGATCCTCCCAAATCTGGGAAATGTGACAAATCTGCACCTGAATTTTTGGTCGATACGGTTTCTGAATTTTCCGGTGAAGTCTCTATACTTGCTTTGGGACCTCTAACAAATATTGCTTTGGTAAGTGATCTATTTGTCATTGATCCATGATGTTCTGATCGGCTCAATGGTAGTACTTTATAAGCAGGTCTTCTTTTTCCTCTATTTAGGCTATAAAAAGGGACTCGTCGTTTGCTAGTAAAATTAAGAGACTGGTGATACTTGGTGGAGCTTTCTTTGCATTAGGAAATGTCAATCCCGCTGCTGAGGCAAATGTATGTAATCTGCTCCTTTTATTATTTGTTGATAAAGGCTAATGTGGAATCGAGTTATTTTGAGGTGTGTAAATTCTGTCTATTTATTTGATTTGCTCCTATGTGACTGCCAGATATATGGAGATCCAGAAGCAGCAGATGTTGTGTTCACTTCTGGGGCTAATATCGATGTTGTTGGCATAAACATCACAACGCAAGTCAAACTGACAGGTTCTGATACCTCTCTCAAAATCAACTAAAGCTCCAACTATCTCACTGTTCCATTATATACTATACAAGTAATATCCCATTTGAACATCTCGTCTTCAGACATGCACCTTGAAGGGCTAAGGAAGTCGAGTGGAAGGCATGCACAACTTATATGTGATATGTGCAAGTTTTACCGTGACTGGCATGTTAAATCTGATGGAGTTTATGGTAATCCTTCAGTTATAGCACACAAATTAGAATTCATTATTGAGTTTCATTCTGACATCAGAAATTCATTTTTACACAGGAATTTTCCTGCATGATCCTGTTAGTTTCATTGCACTAGTGAGACCTGATCTTTTTACATTCAAGAAGGGAGTTGTAAGGGTCGAGACACAGGGCATCTGCGTTGGCCATACCATAATGGATCAAGGACTAAAGAAGTACGTCGCCTCTTTGTTCTTCGTTTAAAAATGCTTTCTTTGTGAGGTTATCTGATTGTGTGGAAA
Source organism: Salvia hispanica (assembly GCF_023119035.1). Lineage (NCBI taxonomy): Eukaryota > Viridiplantae > Streptophyta > Magnoliopsida > Lamiales > Lamiaceae > Salvia > Salvia hispanica. The sequence continues at coordinate 9,294 of NW_025952385.1, read as the reverse complement.
TTATTGAATGCAGCTGGAATACGAGCAACCCATGGACGGAGTTCACCCCCGTGTCTGTGGCGTGGACAGTTAATATAGAAGGAGTTCTGAACTATGTAAATGAAATTTTAATGAAGCCCTAGCTCTTCACATCAATAATTTGTTGTACATTGTGCCAATTTATTGCTATTTGAAAAACTCTTGAACGCAGGAATTCATTTCCAGTGCTGCTGCAACTTTATACTCTTGATTTTCATTTGCCAAATATGTTCTCTCTCAGCTGTAAAGTAAATATTCTTCAACATGATTTTTCTTAATTTTTAACACTCATTTTTCTCAAGTGTGACTTAATGATGCCTATTAATTGCTGCACGCTTACTGTACTTAGGGATGAAAATATTTCAGTTTTAGATGAATAACTTTTTTTAATCTTTAAGAAGTAGTACTACTTCATAATTAGTTTTAATCTTTCATTAATTGTTCATTTTAGGGTTGACAATTTTTTATCTAACACGAATCTGCACGAAAAATAATGAGCTTGGGTCCAGCTTTATTGGGTTTGTGTCCTTATTGGGTTGACCCGTTAAAAACTCCATAATTTCGGGTTGAGTTCGGATTGGATACGGATAACCCAATAAGAAATAATATTACTCCCTCCGTCCCGCTTTAGCAGTCCCATTGACTTTTCTGCACTCGTTTTATAAAAATGATAATAAATAGTTAAAGTGGAGAAATAATAAAGTAAAAAAGAGAATAATATAGAGAAAAGTCTTATCTACATTATTCTCTTTTTTACTTTATTATTTCTCACTTTAACTATTTATTATTATTTTTACAAAACGAGTGCAGAAAAGTCAATGGGACTGCTAAAGCGGGACGGAGGGAGTATCTTTTTTTAATTTTTTATTATTATTTTAAAAAATACTAATGCTTTGCTTTAGTTATTTAATTTTTGTAAATCAGGTTTAAATCGTGAAAAAATGATTTTATCATGTAGATCAAGTTTAAAAAATAGATTTAATCGTGTAATATCAGGTTTTACTCGTGTAATATCGGGTTCGGATCGTTATCATATCGTGTCAGCTCTTATTATATTGTGTTGTTAATGGATTCAGTTGGGTTCGGAGCCGAGTGTGTATTCAGATTGACAGTTTTCCTAATAGGTCGGGTTCAGATTGAGCTTTATTGAATTGAGTCATTATCATATTGACTCGATAATGACTCAATCTACACGATTTGTCATTCATGTCACCCCTAGATCATTTAATAAAAAAACTTTTTATCTCCTCATTCTTTTGCAAGGCTATTAGATGATGCCATGCGCATTGAAATCATCCATATATTTGAGGATTCAAAGATGAGCATTTACTTGTATAATAAGATTGCAACTCATTGAAATCATCCATATAACTGAATCGCTGACTTTTTTTTTAATATGTGATGTCATTTAATACTAACTGTATCAGTTGACAAATTGCGCCTCCATGCCTAATTTTGGCCCAAATTCATGAATCACAACATCGAGGTGAAGTGATCAATCTAAATTACTAAAAATTGGGTAAGCTGAATTATATTCAATTTAAGCCTGAATGTTTGGGCCTCATATTGCTGATTTAGCAACTTGTTTTGCTTGAAACAAATATTTCATTCGTCTCTTAAAAATAAACCACATTTATCATTTTGGTATGTCCTTTATAAATAGATTAATTATATATAAGAAAATCTTTTTTCTCTAATGAGACTAGTGTCATTCATCATTAACAATATTCCAATCACTTTTTCTTTCAATCTCTCTCTTACTTTATCAGTTATGAATTAAAATCTGTGTTATTTGTTATCTATTTTTTAGGGACTGATACTAATTTTGGGGTAATCATGTGGGAAAGGGGCCAAATAAATTATAATTCATGAATCACAACATCGAGGTGAAGTGATCAATCTAAATTACTAAAAATTGGGTAAGCTGAATTATATTCAATTTAAGCCTGAATGTTTGGGCCTCATATTGCTGATTTAGCAACTTGTTTTGCTTGAAACAAATATTTCATTCGTCTCTTAAAAATAAACCACATTTATCATTTTGGTATGTCCTTTATAAATAGATTAATTATATATAAGAAAATCTTTTTTCTCTAATGAGACTAGTGTCATTCATCATTAACAATATTCCAATCACTTTTTCTTTCAATCTCTCTCTTACTTTATCAGTTATGAATTAAAATCTGTGTTATTTGTTATCTATTTTTTAGGGACTGATACTAATTTTGGGGTAATCATGTGGGAAAGGGGCCAAATAAATTATAATTTTCTCTCTCAAATTTCATTTAAGAAAGCTATTTTACAAAGTCTCCTTATTAGAAGGCAATAAATAAAAGCATACTTGAACAAATATACATGTCAACCACCTGCATCAATATTTTGACTCCGACGTTGGAGCATTTCAACCTCTTTCATGATTTTGATCGTCAATATTAGCCAAAAAAAAATAAAGTGTTGATCGTTTCATGGATTAGTAATTTAGTAGTACTACAATTTTGCTGGGGATGGGAAGATGAATTATTAGAATTATAGAGTCAAACAGATAGTGGCTACACAATTATTTAATTAATTAACACGTCAAGTATTAGGACCGACTTTGTCAGCTCATATGAATTATATGAAGCAAGTCAAATGTCAGAATTATTATCGTCGCGCCAATTAATAAAGCAGTTAAACCACCTCTCCTTTTCAAAAAAGTTTAGCGAAAAATTACATGGCCATAAAATACTTTGAAATTTAACTCAAGGAGTCGACATAAAAAATGCATTAATTTAAAGTTAGTTGCTAGGACAGGATTATAAATATATAATGCAAACTCTATATATTGTACAAATTGTAAATTATGATCTGGAACGTCAAATTTCGAGATTTGATGTTAACATATGATAAATAACGTCAACAGAAAATGTGAACTTTTTCAACCGATTAACATTGTGTTGACATTTTCTGTTAACGTTATTTATCATCTGTTGACATCAAATCTTGAAATCTAACTATCATAATTATAGTTCGAAGTTTATAAAAAAAATTAGTTTGCATTTTATCACTACCTTCAAATAAATGGTTTATTAATTTAATTAGGTACATGGAGTTGTGCGAGCTGTGAAGTAGTTGTATTTTCCAAATTCCGCCTTACTCTAATTGTTACACGTACAATAAGTTTCCTCTCAGTAAAATTGAACTTATTATAATTAAATGCCATTTGTTGACAGTTACCAACCCATTGAAAAATATCAGTTTGAACGCCCGCCAAAAGACTAAATAGATCATTCTAATAAAATTATCAAATATTTATAAATTTAATTTTTCAATCACCTAATCACCCTATACATTCGTTCTAATATTTGAAAATTAGTACTAATTAATTTGGTATTTGGCTGAAACCCATGGAAAATGAACATATTTATGATCCCCACTCATACAAGTATAGCATCACATGTCATTTTCAAAGTACCCAAAACTATAGTATTTGACACAAATCAAAATAGATGGTCATGTATCAAATCGATGTATTGATTTCATTATATTTAAAGAATTAGTAAACCATCCATAATATGGCACAATTAATACTACTTGAAGCAACTAAACTGCACCCACTTCAACAACTACCAAAACCAAAACCAAAACCATTAAATCAAACAAAATCGCACTACATATATACCCCAATTAGACCTCAATCCCAAACACCAAAACCATATATATCCAATAAAAAAAGAAAGAAGAAGACATCCTAATCAAACATGAGGTCGTCTACAACGTTAGCCGAGGCCATTTCATGGTACACAGCACTATTATTGGCCATGATGCTAATGCTAAGCTGCTGCGAACCCGGGGAAGGGGGCGAGGCGGGCCATACGTTCTTGGACAGTAGAGCGGCTTGCGATGAAATATACGTGGTCCGACAAGGAGAGACGCTGCACACGATAAGCGAAAAGTGCGGCGACCCGTTTATAGTTGAGGAGAATCCACATATCCATGACCCGGATGATGTTTTCCCCGGTTTGGTTATCAAGATTAATCCTTACAAAAATAGGTATTAATTAGTAATATTAGGTTAGGTAGAGCTTCTCCACCTCTATACATTCTTCTTATGTCTTTCTCTTTTACTTTTTTCTCATTTTCTGTTGTTGTTATTGTTTGTGTATGATAGCCTAGCGTGTGATCATATTGAACCTTTTTCTTAGGTATTTTTGAATACAGAGTTTTAAATTGATTTTATGCATCCTAAAGGGGTTGTGATCTATGCAAGATTCAGTCTTATTGCAAAGCACAAAACCAAACATATAGAGGTCATATTTAGGTCATTGTTAATTTATTTTTAGGTCATTTTAGTAAGATGACCTAAAATGATCTAAAATGACCTGAAATTCGGATTTTATAAAATGATTTAAAAGATTATTAATAACCATCTTCTATTGTTTTTATTAATTATTGACCATCAGATTGACAAATCTCATTGTTAGGATCTGGTCTGTGTTTTATATTAAGATCAAATTTTGTTTTGATCACTTTTCTTGTAAATGGATATTAGCTAAGAACGAAATATTCTTAAAATTCTAAGTGATTCCTTATCATATCGTTTTAATCTACGTCTTCCTCAAGATCAAGACACTTCATATAAAATGGGACTCCATGGCCTATTGTTTAATTTACGTCTTCCTCAAGATCAAGACACTTCATATCAAATGGTAATGCTTAATTTCGTGCATATAAATAAAATAATTAAGTACTATACATATTAAATTATATAGTGATACTATCGATGGACCACAAATTTTACTAGTGAAATGTCAATAATCTTTGTAATTGGAATTGCATGATTGCAGATATCATTCTCATTTTCGATTCCTAATATTAGAGACAGAGATGCATAATCGAGTGATCACCACTAGTTGCATGATTGGGCTTATATAAGTTTAAAAGCATTTAAGCCCAGTATTTGGCCCATTGTTTTACCTTAATCTAGATTGCAAATTGAAGCCCCCTTTTAATTTATTTTCCGAAAGGGGAAGTCCAAGACTCAACATAAAGATTTACAGCATGTTCATTTTTGGTCATAGAATTCTAAACATGTGTTTTTTATCATTCCTATCAAATATGCACTCAGTCAGGGTTTAATTTTATATGCACTCAGTCAGGGTTTAATTTTATTCAATTTTTTTTTATCAACGTCAGTAGCCTGAAAAAGTAAATTAGCTCAATTTACAAGTGTAATTCTATTGAGTACAAAATAAATGATAATCACGTAAATCTCAACATTTCCCTCGAGCAGCTTTGAATTGTTGTATTGTAATTAGGTTATATATTGGGTTCATTATCAGAAAGCCTATGAGGATTCGCTTTAAAATAAGCCCAAGTCAAAACAAGTAACGGTGAATGTAAGCACGGTCATGATATGACTGTTCATAGTATTAATTGTTTGTTCTCAAAATTTAGAAGTTACTATTCCCTCGTCTCATAAAAATAATCTTTTTTTTTTCATTTTTGTCCGTCCTATAAAAATAGCCTCTTTCTATTTTAGACAATTTTTTATCTCTTATAAGGTGAATTCCATTCTCCACTTAATAATATTTCAATCACTTTTTCTTTTTACATTTTTCTATTTTACCAATTTTGCATTAAACTCGCGTCGTCTCCAAAATTTCTATTTTAATGGGACAGATGGAGTTTTTTTTTTTTTTTGATTAAGCAAAATGCTCAAGCCCAGAAGGCGAGCCGGAAAAGTACATCGAAACTCGACAAAAGAGGGAGGCAACCATAACAGTACCAACCCCCTCAAACTACCAGCAAACAAATCAGCACCAAAGACAAAAAAACACCTCCCAAAGCACTCAACGGATGAACCCAAACAACTCAACTTAAAAAACAAACAACCAACGGAAACTACCCATGAAACTAGGGGTGTGCATTCGGGTTTCGGTTTGGTTTTTCGCCCAAACCGAACCGAACCCGAAAAACCGAATTTAGGCTAAAATTGAAACCGAACCGAACCGAAAAACCGAAAAACCGAAAACTGAACTTAAAAAACCGAACCAACCCGAAAAAACCGAAATTTTAAAACAAAACCGAAAAAAATAGTATATATTAATATACATAATTTATTTTATTTTATATACTATAATAGAATATAAATATATATAATATAAAATTAATAGAATATATATAATATTTATTCTATAAAAATATATTAAAAGAATATATATTATATATGTGATATAATATACTAAATTAATAGAATAAAAATATATAATAATATATTTAAAACATAATTCGGTTTTTCGGTTTTTTTTCGCCCAAACCGAACCGAACCGAAAAACCAAAATTTTTGTATTTTTAAAACCGAACCGAACCGAAAAACCGAAAAAACCGAACCGAATTTCAAAATTTCGGTTTGGTTCGGTTCGGATATTCGGTTTTTGGTTTTTTTGCTCACCCCTACATGAAACACAAAAAGAAAGCAAGAAAGCAAGCCTAACACCAGAAGGTAGCCACAAGCAGAGGAAGGCTAACAACACCTCAAGCAGCGCTCACCTTAACAATCGAATCTCCTGCCGCCACGGAACCTGGCCACGTCCTTTCATCCAACTTTCAAGACGACAAAAAAGTCGCTTCTTCTCAATCTCCCAAATGGGGTTGAAATTTTGAAAGGCAACCTTATTGTGGATGTCCCATATAGACCATGAAATGACATAAAACATGGTCGTCCAAATCCTCTTTTCATGATCTCTAAACGGGGCGCCAAGCCAGGAGAGAAGACATGCCTTTGGTTGATTAGGAAGACACATGGAGATGTTCCATCGCTCACAGCATGAGTACCATAAGCTGCTGGATATCTTGCAACCAAAAAAGAGATGTTCAATAGATTCCGGTTCCTCTTTGCAAAGCACACATCGGTCATCATCAATCCCTTTAACTCCAAATCGGTAGAGTCTGACTTTAGTATTGAGTTTTCCATGGAGGATAAACCACATGTGGAGTTGTGCTCGTGGTGGTGCAGCATTTCTCCATGCAAGTATTCCCTGGTGTGGTGGAGAGCTAGCGATCTCCAGCTGCTTGTTGACCTGCAATGCAAAGTTAGAAACAGAAAACAAACCAAATTTGCCACCAGACCAAGCCCTCACATCGCTCGTATTTAATCTCAAGGGGGATTGATTCACAGCTAGTAAAAGTTCCATAAGCAAATCCTCTTCCCAAGCGAACAATTTTCTTCTCCATTTAAACTCCCACCTCCAAACTCCTCTCTCCCACTCTCCCATATCCATAATAAGATCATCTTTCTGTTTAGACAATCCAAACAGCCGTGGGAACAAAATTCTAAGGCTTGTATCCCCTATCCATTTATCAAGCCAGAAGCTAGTACAGGCCCAATTCCCCACTTTTACTCGAATTCCTATATTTGCAATCTCTTGTATTTCTTTGTTAAAGGTCCCAAAATCTGTAATTTGCCCCCATATGCTTGTTCTGCTCTGCTTCTTTCTCTCTTGGAAATCACCGAGATGTTTAAACTCATGGTTTGATTTGATAACATCCTTCCACAATGGTTTTTGGTCATCTGCAAGTCTCCACCACCATTTGAAAAGTAAGGCCACATTCTTCAGAGAAATATCACCAGCACCCAAGCCTCCCTGATTGCGTGGTTTCTGAATGGTATCCCATGCAATGAGGTTCCCTCCATTGTCTCCTTTTTTTCCCAATAAAAAGTGTCTCTGAAGCTGAATGATGCGGCCTACCACTGCCTTGGGCATACGAAATAAGCTTACATAGTACATGGGAAGATTGTTAAGGACTGCTTTGATGAGGGGGACAGATGGAGTACTACCTAGTAAGACTTGAACTACCCAGAAATCTGGCAAACTTTGTGATCCACGAAAATGATTTACACCCCATTGTGTGGTTGGTTTAGACTTTTATGGCAAACAAAACAATAATGAGCATACACCAACATGTAGGGGTAAGGAAAAATACCGTAATACCGAAATAGCGCACTTACCCTACCAAAAAATACCGAAAATACCGATTTTTCGGTATACCGCAGTATTCGGTACCGTATGATACCGTACCGTACCGAAAGATTTCGGTATGGTAACAGTATCAATTTTCCTATATCGCGGTATAACGGGGTATACCGAATCCTTGGCGCATAACGAAAAATCAGTATATGCTGAAATATTATATAAATATTATATTGAAGTTAATATATTCATATTTAAAATAGATTAAAAAGAAAAAATCTCCGAAAATCCTACTTTTAAATATTTTGTGTATAAAATAGATTTTTTTTTAAAATGGTATTATGGTATACCGTACCGTACTTCGGTATAACTCAATAACGGTAAGGTAACTGTATAACAAATTAACCATACTGAATGTTTGGTATATAACGGATTGCAATATACCAAAATTTTGGTATGCTATCGAATGATATTTTGTCATACCGTAGTTTTCAGTATGGGATATGGTATGACGTAGGACTGGCAATTTTTGACACGACACGATAACACGACACGAACCGGCACGAAATTAATGGGTTTGGGTCAGAGCTTATCGTGTTCGTGTCCTTATCGGGTCGACCCATTAAGGACACGAAAATTTCGTGTCGTGTTCGTGTCGTGTTCGTGTCGGGTTCGTGTTATCCGTGTTCGTGTCGTGTTCGTGTTATCCGTTAACACATAATATTTTAATATTATTATTCTTATTAACACATAATATTTTAATATTATTATTCTTATTATTTTCATTTTTCAATATTTATTTTCGTGTCATTAATGGGTTCGTGTCGTGTTCGTGTCGTGTTGACCCGAAACGGTTCGTGTCGTTAATGGGTTGGTGTCGTGTTCGTGTCGTGTTCGTGTTTGAGGGTAGCGGGTCGTGTTCGTGTTCGTGTTTGAAGTTTTCTTAACGGGTCGTGTTCGTGTTTGTTGTTATCGTGTTCGTGTCATTATCGTGTCGACACGATAACAACCCGACACGCACGATTTGCCACCCCTAGTTCTCTCTCATCTCTCTACCTTTTTTTCATTTTTCACTTTATTCTCCCTTTACTTAACTCACTTAACACAATTTTTCTTAATCTTCGTGCCGAGAAGTTTTGCCTCCATTACTATGGAATGGAGGGAGTACTACACTAAAATACATTGAAAAAAAAAAAAAAAACTTGGACATTTTTCTGGTGTTGCACACAACTTTTTACTGCGACGTGTAAATCTACGAATTTTCGAATGATTTGATTTTGCACACGACATTGAATCATGGAGTACCAATTACCATAATTAACTA
>NW_025952384.1:0-4537 GCF_023119035.1 Salvia hispanica | reverse complement strand
TGTCAACTATGATGCACATCGTGTCAACGGCACATACCAGTCATGTCAACAACGCTACATATCGTGTCAACTACACGTACAAGTTATGTCAATTATGTTACAAACCATGTTAACTATACGTACTAGCCATGTCAACAACTAATATAATTATGTCAACTATGGTGAACTTCGTGTCAACGGCATATACTAGTCATGTCAACTATGTTTTAAGCCATGTCAACTACACGTACAATCCATGTCAACTATATTAGTTTTACAATTATATCAACTTTTGTGCATATCGTTTCAACGGTACATAAAATTCATGTCAACTACACGTTAGAGCCGTGTCAACTACACATATAAGCATGTATACTATATTACATAGTATTTTAACTACAAATTGAATCATGTCAGTCATGTCAACTACGTATAGACCCATTTCAATTACGTTACATACTATGTCAATTACGCACAGAATCATTTTAACAACAATTATAAGTCATGTCAACTATGCACAGAACTGTGTCAACAATAAGTATAAGCCATGTCAACACCAATTATAAGTCATGTTAATAACAATTATATCAACTATGGTGCATATAGTGTCAACGATACATAAATGTCATGTCAATTACACGTTAAAGCCGTGTCAACTATATTATTTACTATTTTAAGTATCTATAGAATTATGTCAACAACAATTATGAGTCATGTCAATAACAATTATAAGCCATATCAACAATAATAATAAGTCATGTGAATCATAACAAAATTAACAGAAAATATACATTTTCATAAGTTCAAAAGTTAGAAACCACAGTAGTAGCTGTTTTGAAATCCATCCCAAAACAAGAAAGCTAACAACATTAAACGTTAAATACATCCCAAATTTTGTTTCACTACTTTCTATTAACAAACCACTTTTTGTATTTGTTGTTTAAACTATTCAATCTGTGCTTGTTTTCTTCCATCCATGCATCAGCTACTTCTAAAATGGGCACTCTCTGGTTGTTGTAACTTGATGCAATCAAGTTGTAGCAATATCTTCCACGCAGTACCTGGAGTATCTTTATGTTGTGTGCAGAGAAGCCAACATTCCATTCACTATCTTTTTTTCCAACATAAGTTTCCATGTGTCTCATTAAATAGACACCACAGTCCTTTATGTTACTGCTTCTGGCCCACTTCAAGGAAAGAATATCGATGTAAGACTTGTTAATATTTTCGAATATCTCTAACAAGTTCTTCTTTTTGTAGTATGCCTCCAACATATCTTTCTGCAAATATATTAATAAATAAATAAAACTACAAATAAAAAACATTTTAACATTGTGCATAAATTATATCAACAGAATGTAGAGACTGTTTCAATAATATAAAAAAAATCATACCAGTAAACCAATTTCATGTCCATACTCCTCTAATGCTTCCATGCCATTAACTTTTTTGTTGTCTATGATCTCAATCTTACTTTGTTTCAGCCAAAATACTACCAGGTAGTAACGTCGGTGTTCCCAGATTGGAAAGAAGACCTATATGACATTGAAGATAAAATTACATTCAAAGAACACATCCTAATATTTTCTCAAAAATTTAATTGTTAGATCTAATTACCAAATCAATGTTTCTCCAATCAAATTCTAGTCTTTTTTGAATCTCATTCTCTATTTCATCAATGAATTTGTTCGTAGCCATCATAGTATTCCAACTTTCTGGCCGATTTGTAACATTGAAATTCTGCAATTAACATATTTGGTTAAGGAGATCTGTAATTCAAATATTTTATATAAATTTTTAGATTACTTACGGTTGGAGATGTTGTCATGAAAAAGCGTGCAGGTGAAGTTGTTGGCTTTTCTTTTTCAATGTTGTTCAAATGTGAAGCCCATGAGTCAATAACACCAGATTTGATTTCTTCATGGGGCTTCAGTGAGTTGAACAATTCCTTGGATGCCCAAGTAAAATCATCATCATACACACATGTATTCCTGAAATGAAGTTATAAAAATAATATATGAACAACAATCATAAATCTTGTCAACTGTTTAGAAAACTAAATTATACATACTCATCTATTCTTCCAGTTTCTACTATGTAGTAGTAGAGATCTCTTTCATGAACTTCGAGGTATGGCAGTATATCAACATCATTTACTTCTGCTTTGTTGAGTTCTGATTTGTTTTTATCTTCTGGAAGTGCAATCTCAGATAATGAAGCAATATTCTGTTTTCAGTGGACATAAAATTCATGTCAACTACAAATTCTTGCCATGTCAACTACGGTTCATATCTTGTCATAAAAGTAATGTCAACTACGGTACATAATATGTCAACTTCTCATAGAGGCCATGTTAACTACACTTATAAGTTATGTCAACTACGGTACATAATATGTCAACTACTCATAGAGGCCATGTCAACTACACTTATAAGTTATGTCAACTACACGTAGAAGCCATATCAATAATTATTATAACTCATATCAACTACACTATCAAGTCATGTCAACAACACTTCACTCATTTTATAAAAATAATATACTGTTTAATTTTAGTTTTAGTTACCTCAACAATATTATCTTCTTTATCCAGTGGTTTTTCTCTCTCTGTTTCAACGTTTGTGTCATCTTGATTCTCCTTATCTTCCTGTTGTTTCAATTGAAACATATTACGTTATGTCAATTATATTTTTACCTACAATATGCAGAATATCTTTATAGTTTAATATAGTTATTGTAAATTCTACCTGTTCAAGATCTTTCTGATTTTCTGTCTCACTCCCTTTGTTATCAGATTCTATTACAGGTGGTGATATAGGAGACGCTGATTCATTATTGACGCCACATGTGTTGTCCTCTTTTGATCCTTGTCGTTCTTCATTTTCTTGTTCTTCACTTTGTTGTTCTTCATGTACTTCTTCTTCAGTAGTCTATTGAAATAGTAATTTATAATTAATATTAAATTAATTTCAACTTAGAGAAAATGTATGTAAACAAAATGATGTACTTACTTTGTTATAGCAATCTCTCCATTTGAAAGTTGGAAATTCTGTCAAATCTTCAAGTGCTTCCTTTTTCTTTTCGACAGTAACTAGTGATTCACATATTGTTTTACAGTTGTCGAATGCCTCATCTTTATCTTGAACAAATGACTTTGCCAATTTTACACACTTGTCTTCCACAGATTGAACAGAAGTTGTTGGGCTTCCAATTGCAGATCTAGCAATATCACACACTAATCCAAATAGATGATTAGTTTTGACATGTGTAGGAACTTCTTCAAGGGTTTTTACTAGATTGGTCTTCCCATAGTTCATCATTTGAATGTATTTCATTACATTCTGCATGATATCTTTTGGGACAACACTTTGGGAAGACCCAACCTCACTGTCAACTACATGGGGAATCTGTTGTTGAGGCTCCTGCTCCTGCTCCTGCTCCGGTTCATGGATATATCTTCTGAACATAACTCCATTACCAAATATTCCCACATCTATCTCCCGATCTTCCCTAGCCTGGAGATGTGTGCTTGTCCAGCCTTTCATTAATGGGAATGTGCGAGGAACTGAACGTTTGGCTTGTAAAACTCTATCCATGTAGCAGAGCTGCATATAAAATACATATCAATAACAATTATAAGCTATATCAACTACATATACAACATTATGTGCTTACTTTGTAAACTGTAGGAGTAATCCAGTGTCAACTAAGAGAAACATATATCAACAAATGCTAAATCAGTGACATATGTCACGACATATGTTGATATATGTTTACATTATATTCACTATTAATAATCTTTAATGTGAAACATAAAACATACCATGAGCAAAGGAAGTGGTCCTGCAAAAGCATTCATCTTTTTCTTTGACCAATTTTCCTTTGCAAACTTCAGAACAGACAATGTATACGAACACCAGTTGACATTTCGAATATTGTCCAGATCGTCAACTATTTCCCCAATCTTAGACTTTATTGTTCCACATGTTGATGGCTCAATCAATCCTGATTCTAATAGTAACAAGAACAATCTTTTGAACCATGGCCCTCCTTCACTATCTTCTAACATAAGCTCTTCCACAGCTTTATGGCTAACATTTCCTCCTTCTTTTATTTCACAATGTTTGGCTATATCTCTCATGAAAGACGCATTACTTTTACAGTTATCTCTGGAGTAATTTATCCTACCTCTCGGAAATCCGTATACCAGCTCCACATCGTCCTCTGTTATACTAACACTCCTCCTATTATTTAGCTTTATCTTGCACTCTTTTTCATCAAAACATTTCACCAATTCAAATGCCAAATAGGTAGGAATGTAATCGATGTTGAAATGAAAAACATTCCCAAAACCCATGTCCTTGACAGCATTAATCTGGGCCTCATTCAATTTTCTCAGTGTTTCAATAAAATACCACGTCTTCCTTTTGACTAGAAGCCTTTTAGAAAAGAAATTACTTTTCTTTTTCTGTTCCTTAGCTTCTGTATACATTTCATTCTGTTTTTTGCTTCTAGTCTCAAAAGCAATTAATTTTCTCTTGTCATTTTTTCTTTTACT
>NW_025952383.1:0-5000 GCF_023119035.1 Salvia hispanica | reverse complement strand
AAAAATTGGCTTCTACAAGAAGTTTTAAGACATTTATATAGACAACATTTGAATCTGCATTTTTGTGGACTGATTTTCTAAATTTTGATTGCAGCATAGCGTGGTGCTTGGAATCCGGCGACAGCTCCGACGAGAGGGTGGCAGGCTGAGGGAGACGGGGCGGTGGCAGAAAGGCGGCGGCTGGCCGAGAGGATAGGAGGGATCCGGAACGAGAGAGATGGGAGGAAAGTTGAGAAGATAGAAAGAAGAGGAAGGAGAGAGAGAAGTACGGCGGCGGCAGCAGCAGATTCATTCAAAGATCTGATCTTTCTCGCTGGAGAATAAGAAAAAGGAGAGGAAAAGAGAAGAGTGCCGGAGTCGGGAGATGAGGGAGCTGGCGGGTGAGGTGAGCCCGGCGGCGGCTGAGGCACGGCTGTGTGTTGAAGGGGCACAAACTGGAGGTACTACTGCGGCGACATGGAGATTGTTGTTCAGTGGGCCGACGGACAAGAGGAGTTGCCCGGCGGCGGCGGCAAGTTGGTGTTTAGCGGGTTCCACCGATTAGAGGGAGAGATAGAGAAGGAAATGAGGGAATGAAGCAAGCAGTTGGCGCTACTCACCGGCGAGGTGTGTGAGACGGCGGCGGTTAATGGAGAGAGACGGTGAGAGAGAGTGAGAGTGGCGCATCATTAGTTTAAGGTTTCATAAAATGTGGCTGTTGTATACTAATTGGGCTCTAATTTGGGCTTTTAGTGTATGATATAATTTCAGCTGTAATAGTGTAGTAGTAGTATATATTTTATAATTAATGTTTTTATTTATTTAAATAGCATTTTAATTTGGATGTTGAACTCTATTATTATTATTATACTTTAAATGGTTCTAATTTAGACTTCTAAATTATTGTATTTTGTATAATATATATTTTATTAAGTTAAATTATTTTTTAATTGAATAATTTGAGTTTTAAATTTGGGTGTCATGACTATAATATTATTATGTCTTAAAAGTTTGGTTTTATTTGACTACTAAGTATTACTATTATTTATTCGTTCAAATAGTTTGGTTTTATTTGACTACACTCATATCAAATATTAAAGGGATATTTGTATCTAATATCATAAAACTTTGAAAAAGTTGGGTTTTTCCCACGAATTTTAAAATAGGCAAATAATATCACGAACTTTACACCGTGTTTGTTTTTTCCCACGAATGAAAAAATTCCCACAAATAATATTATGATACGGATTTTTTTTCGTAATTTCTCGACAACAATTTTGAAAGCTTCAAGTTTTTCAATCTTTGAAGATAGTTTTTCTTGAAGCACACCCTCCAAAATTATTCTTCAATCTATTAAAATAACATGAATTTTTTCATTCGTGGGAAAAAACAAACTCGGGGTAAAGTTCATGATATTATTTGCCAATTTTAAAGTTCGTGGGAAAAACCCAACTTTTTGAAAGGTTCGTAGATTAGATGCCAATTTCCCAATATTAAAATAATATATAATCATCTGCTAAAATATGAAATGTTTCTATTCTTTTTACTTCTCAAAAATTTGGAATATGTTTATACTGAATTCAAATATGGCTAAACCAAATAATTATGAAACACCAATAAATAATGATATAAAGTGAAACTAATATCATTATCAAACAAATAACAATATTTGTATGTCTTATTCTATTTCATCCACACATCTCCTCTTTTGTTATTTCTTTTATTTTATACTACACTCATATCAAATAATAAAATAATATATAATCATCTACTAAAATATAAAATGTTTCATTGAGAGTGGGTCAAGAGAAGTATAATTGTACAAATAATTTTTTGTCGTTGTTTATAATATTACAAATACTTATGTTAATTACTCCCTCCGTCCCCTATTAAGAGTCACACTTTTTCATTTCGTTCCGTCCTCAATTAAGAGTTACACTTCATTTTTACCATAAATAGTAAGTAGGTCCCACATTCCACTAACTCAATTCACTCACATTTTATTATAAAACCAATATAAAAAAATGGGTCCCACATTCCACTAACTTTTTCAACAACTTTTCTTTACATTTCTTAAAACTCATGTCCGGTCAAAGTGTGACTCTTAATCGAGGACGAATGAAGTAGTTCTTATCTATAAAAATATTTTTATACTTATTTACTCTATACTATTTATTATAAATTAATATATCTTCATTATTTAAAAATCTTTTGTCTTGTGCATAGCACAGGTGTAAACACTAGTTATCATTACACATCAGTGCCTAGTGAGACAATGTGAATTGAGTATATATTAGCAATGAATGAGGCATGCTTCCTTCATTCCATTTTAACGGTCTCATTTGAGTTCGATGCGAATTTTAAAAAATATAAAAAAAAATCAGTAAAAAAAGATAGTGGAATGTGAATATTACTATTATATTCCATATTTATTTTATAATAAAATGTAAGTGGAATGTGGAGCCTACTATTTATAGAATATTCTATCCGAGACTCCTAGAGTGAGACACCTAAAAGTATTAAATCGAGACTACTAAAGTCGGACGGAGGAAGTGTTAAATTAATAAAATAAAATACGATTCATTTATTTATTAGTAGTAATTTTATGTTTAGATTGCTTGATTATCATACTAGAGTTAAAGGACTATGAATACAATGAAAAAAAAAAGAATTAGAATTTTTTGTGCCATTTAACAAAATAAGTACGTACATAAATTGAGGACATACAAAACCTTATACTATGAATTAAATTTTTTGAAAGAGTTACAATGATAACTTCCCTTACATCAGAATGTAGGACACAACTAATTAACTATAGTTGGCGCAGTCAATATGTATAAAAATTTGTATATTTACAAAGATTACACATTGGCATTGGAACATTGCACAGCTTTCGCCTCCTGTTTAAACCCTAAACCCTAATTATTTTTTCTCAAAATTTCTGGCTACTCTCACCAATCTACCACCACTACCGACAATTAGCCACCAATTTCGTCGTTCCACCAGCACGTCAGCTTCCCGCCGCTGCCGCCGTATACCTTTGCTCGCCGCTCTCGTAAGTCTCAGCTCAGCAGCATTAAGAATCCTTAGTTCTAATTTTTCATCAGGTCAACTTATTATTTACCAATGTCCCATCTCAGTAATGAGGTCTGGAAGTTCATTCATTTTTCCTAAATTGGAAGAATAAGATTTGTGAGATATTGAAATTTGATGTCAAATTGCTTGATTTTTTCATTGACTAATGGATGCTGTGTGTTTTGGTGGAAGCTTTGTCATGTACTGAATTTGACTGGAATGAGAATGACTAGGCAGTACGTGTAATTATCGGATATTATGGCTTTTTTTTACCCCAAATATTAAGCTCCAATGCTTAATCTCATGTGTATTAACCGCTAATATCCAATAGAGTTCCACAAAACTTATGGCTTTCACAAAAAATGATCACTGTATTACTTATTTATGAGCAAGTATTTGGTGGATGAGTAAGCTAACATTTGGCCTTTATAGTTTACATAGAAGGTTTGACAGACTTCACAAGAGTATTGCAGATGACATAATAGACTAATTGATGAACACTTTGGCGCGAAAACAGCCAAAACATGGCTGCACTTACCCTTTTTATATATAGATATAGATAATCTATCCAAAGTTAGTGGGTTTCCAGTATAGCTACAATCTTTAGGTAGAAGACTTGGTTGCCCAGACATGCTCCCATGCATTTCTGTTTATTGTCTTCTGTGTTGGGAGATTCAGATTGTTTTTTGGGGCTTATGCATGCAGTTTAATGGCTGGTTCAAAACTCAACAAGAAGAAGGGCGGTAGAGCAGTTAATCCTCCGCCGAAGAAGAAGCAAAAGGCATTGCCTACTCTAGAAAAAGAATCTAAGAAAGAGGAGATTATCAGTGATTCTGATGGCTCTGAAGAGCACGAAATGCTTGAGAACTCAGATGAGGAAGATCATGGATTGGACTCGAACTCGGATATGTCGTCAGATGGTGATGATGTTTATGCCAATGACATCCTCCAAGGGAGTGATGACGAAGGTATTGTTGTCTGCTTTTGTCATTAGACCTCTATCGGGATGATAATTTGTTCTCTTAACTTTCTTATATGGTTTCTTTCTTCTGTTTTTTCAGAGGGGAGTGACAACAAAGGTACTTTTTCAGTTGTTGACTGGACGCACATCAAGACCAGTCTATAATCTCTCCTCTGTATTAAATTTTATTTATTTATTTTTGGCAGAGGGGGACTCAGATTCTGATGTATCTGATTTCGAGAAGGAAGCAAGAGAAATTGATGAGGAAAAGGCACGGGAAGAAGTAGACGCCGAAGCAGAATTAGAGCTTAATATAAAAAATGAAGCTAATGAGTTTGCTTTACCAACTGAGGAGGTTCAGCTTATGAGATACTCTTGTTTCTTTGCAATGATTAGAATTACGGAACGTAATCCCTTCAATTTACCATGTCCTTTTAACACTTTTCTTAAATAACTTAGGAGCTCGAAGAAGAAGCACATAGTCCCCCAGATCTGTCCAATCTTCTAAGAAGGATAAAAGAGAGTATGTTTAGCTTATCATCTGTTGATAGTTTAGATACTCATTTAGTTTGTTTAAGCTTGGGGTTACACTTTCAGTTGTACGGGTGCTTTCAAATTTTAAGTCTTTGAGGCAAGAGGGTGCTACACGGAAAGATTATGTCGAACAACTTAAAAAGGATTTAATATCTTACTATGGATACAATGATTTTTTGGTCGAAGCTCTGGTTGAGGTAATTCTTTTTTTTTTTCAAAACATGGTTTGTTTTGGCAGTCCTTCCTGATGCATTGCTTGCAAATTTGTAACTGCAATTTGCTATGCTTATGTAGATGTTTCCGGTTGTTGAACTCATGGAACTCATTGAAGCTTTTGAGAAGCCAAGGCCTACCTGTCTTCGTACTAACACTTTAAAGGTAATTTACCATTTTAAACCCAAGTATCCAACAGTCTTGTGCTTTTTATAATTTTCCACTGCCAAATTAGTGG
>NW_025952382.1:0-22000 GCF_023119035.1 Salvia hispanica | reverse complement strand
GCAAGAAGGTAGGGGATGAAGACGAGCGTGTTGGCGATTCAGTAGGAGGGGAGACGGTAGATGCCGCTGGAGGCTTCTCGGAGGAGGATTGTCTGTGGTGGAGGAGAGGAGGAAGGTGAGTGTGAACGCAAAGAGACCTAATCGCTTCTCGGTCCCCGATTTGTCTAATCCGATGTTGATGTAGATCGTGCCGAGCACGATTCCGACTCCTAGGGCTTGCAATATGTTGGTGACGAGCAATTGCTTTGTTCTGTAAATGATTTTCCAGAATCAGAAGGATAGGAGTGTGATTTCGTGGATTCTCGAGCTTCCAGATCGTATTTTGTGTTCAATTAGAGGAGGAGAGATGGATTCAATTGATTTTTCCGGATCTTATTAATCTGTATGCAGATTGAATTCAGTAGCATACTCAATTTCAGACAAATTTCGTAGGGGTGTAGAAGCTGGATCTGATAGAATCAGGAGGTTCAAGGGATCAATAAGATCTTTCTCTTTGAAGAGGTTTTTGACAGATGATGAGGGACCTAGGAGGAAAACTCTTGATCCTCAAGGACCATTTCTTCAGAAATGGAACAAGATTTTTGTCTTGTCTTGTCTGATTGCTATCTCCTTGGATCCCTTGTTTTTCTACATTCCTATTATCGATGGAGAAAAGAAATGCCTTGATTTGGACGAGAAATTGGAGATTGCTGCTAGCATTCTACGATCTTTTACGGATATCTTTTATCTCACACATATTATTTTCCAATTTCGTGCCTGCTTCATTGATCCTTATTCACGTGTATTTGGAAGAGGAGTCCTAGTTGAAGATTCCTGGAAAATAGCAAAAAGATATCTCACATCATACTTTATAATTGATATTCTCACAGTTCTTCCACTTCCGCAGGTATGACATAACAATTACTCCATACAATTGAAGAAATGCTTAGCTTAGTTAAAGAGCTTCTCTTTAACTATTCAATGAACTTGTATAATGCCATTTTTTTTTATCGCTGCATAGATTTTGTCTTTAGAATCTGTCGTTCTTATCCGGTTATCTATAACTTTCCAGATTGCAATTCTCATCATCATTCCAAAGATGAGGGGAGCAAGATCTTTGAACACCAAGAATTTGTTGAAATTTGTGGTTTTATTTCAAAACCAAGGTTTCTCCGGGTCTATCCTCTGTATAAAGAAGTCACAAGAACTTCTGGCATACTTACTGAAATAGCATGGGCTGGAGCTGCCTTCAACCTTTTCCTTTACATGCTTGCCAGTCATGTAAGTCTATCTAATAAGCTTCTGAGTTGGGATTTATTATATCTTCTAATTGTCTCTTTTGGTCCATTTTTAGGTGCTTGGAGCCTTTTGGTATTTGTTTTCAATAGAACGTGACACTACATGCTGGATAAGAGCTTGCGGAGATCAATCTCCCCCTTTTCTAGGTTGTAAATACTTTTCATTTCCCACATTAAGTCTATTCATTATCGAAGGATCATTTTAATTTTGAAAATATATTTCATGCCCAAAATCTTGATTAATTGAAAAATTTTTGTTTTATCCCGATCATTGACATGAAAATATTTGTTGTTGACATAAATTATTTAAAAATATTTTGTTGACATCGTATTTGACATAAATAATTATCTTGACATGAATATATTTGTTGTTGACATAAATTTTTTGTAAAATGTTGTTGTTGACTTGGGTTGAAATAAATAATATACGTCGTTACTAAAATATTTTCGTTGACATTAATTATTTTGAAATGTTATTGTTGACATAATAGTTTTAAATAAAGTTTGTTGTTGACATCGTTTTTGTAAAAAATTTTTGTTGTTGTCGTAGTTATATAAATGTTTGTTATTGACATTTTCGTTGACTTAATTATAAGTGTTATTTTTAGTTGTTGACTTTTTAATATGAGTTGTTGACTTGATATTCTGGTATTGATATGAAATTATAATTTTATTTGTGTTGTTGACATTTTAATGAGTTTTTGACATTCGATATTCTCGTATTGATATGTAAATTATAAGTGTTATTTGTTCGTTGTTGACATTTTAATACGAGTTGTTGACATTCGATATTTTGATATTGATATGTGAATTATAAGTGTTATTTTTTATTTGGGACATTTTAATAGAGTTGTTGAATTGATATTCTCTTTGATAGGGAATTATAGGTATTTTTTTTTAGTTGTTGACATTTTAATAGGTTGTTGACTTCATTTTCCTATTGATATGTGTTATTTTTTTTGGGACATTTTAATCGAGTTGTTGACATTCGATATTCTCGGTATTGATTTTGTAAATTATAATTTATTATATTGAATGTTGAATATTTGAATGTTGAAGATTTAAAGATTTGAAAAAATGTTGAAGTTTTGAAGATTTAAATTTGAAATTTAAAGATTTGAATGAAAAGAGATTTGAAGAATGTTGAAGATTTGAAGATTTGAAGGGAAGATTTGAAGATTTGAAGATATGAATGTTGAATTTTGAAGATTTGAATGTTGAAGATTTGAAGATTTGAAGACTTTGCGTAGAGTTTAAAAAATTTTAAAAAATGATTTAAAAAATTTAAAAAAAAAGAAATTATACCCTCTTGTTGCCCTAATGTGGTATTTTTACTTTTTGTTAATTTTTTGGGATTAGTGACCCTATATATATATATAGGGTCTTGTTAGGAAGTTTTGGACATAAGGTGATACAATCTCAGCCACTAATTCAAAGTTTCTTAATGCCCAAAACTATACTTTATGTCCTTTGGTATAATTGTCTTTCCCTTTTAAAAAAGCTAAAAAAATTATATTTTTAAATATTCAAATTTCAACATTAAAAATTCAAATCTTCAACAATCAAAAAAAAACACATAATTACTATAAAATTTGAGAATATCAATGCAAAATTTTTATTAAAAACAACAAAAAAATTACAATTACTATCAAAGGGAATATCAAAACCAAAAACCCAAATTAAAATTCAACAACTAACAAATAACCTTTATTCCCTATCCCAAAATCGAAAAATGAAAATCGTATTAAAATGTCAACAACAAAAAAAACATTTCAATTCCCTATCAATACGAATATCAATATCAACAACTCGTAAAAAATGTCCAAAAAAATAACCACAAATTCAAAATGGGGAAAATCTTTTAAAACTAAAAAAAATGTCAACAATAACAAATAACACTTTATTCCCTGTCAATATGGGGAAAATCAAAATTCAACAACTTATTAAAAAGTTAACAACTAAAAAAAAACACCTTTACATATCAATCCAGAATATGAAGCAACAATGATTAAAAATTTTAACAATAACAAAAAACTTCTATTCATATATCAAAATTCGAGAATATCAATGTCAACAATAAAAATAACACTTTATTACATTCAAAATCGGAATATCGAATTCAACTCATTAAAAAAACAACTAACAAATAACACTTATAATTAATTAAGAAAATGTCAAAAAAAACGTTATTTATGCCAAAAATGTCCAACAAACTTTATTTATGTCAACTATTATGTCAACAATAACATTTACAAAAAAAAATGTCAACGACACATATTTTCATGTCAAGACGATATTATTTATGTCAACAACAACGTTTACATATAATCCTTAAATTATTTATGTGGATAATAAGGCAAAACTTAATTAATTTCCAAAGGAAAAACAATTAAAACCAGGGTTTAATCTTAAAATCAAAAAACTGATTTCCAAAAAAATTTTAAATCAATAATTGATATAAAGAAAAAAAAAAAACAATTGCAACTCACAAAAACCTAATCACCTAACGGACCCAAACTTTTCTCCCGAGCTAAAAATTGGGTAAAACAAAAGTTATAGCAAACGGTAACCCGACTCCAAATTTGGATTGGCTTGGGGAGGGGCGGACAGAGAGAAACGGATGCCTTTCAAGAAAGAGCGCGGGCTCGGGGCTCGGGGAATCCCGGGCCCAGATTTGGGCCGGGGGGCATAAAAGGGCCCCGGGGCGGCAATTTCCCATCGGGTCGCGATCTCATCTCCATCAAAATTCTCCCGGCGCCAAATAATTTCCCGGGTCCCCCTCCTCGCCCCTCCCTCGGGGAAACCCCCAAAACCACTTTATTTTCCTTTAAGCACCCCACCTGCAAAATCCCGGGGGACGGGGGAGCCGCGTCGACATCAATTTCCGATAATCCGGGGTCCTCGGTGGAGGAGCACGGCCTTGCCGGTAGACACCCCCGATCCCCCCGCCTTCCCGGAATCCCGGTCCCATGATTTTATTCACGATTTTGAATCGGTTTTAAAATATTCACCCGTCCGTTTATGAATTTGTTGACGAGGATTCGATCGATCACCCCTTCCTTGCTGAGAATGCTCCCGGGCCGGGGGGTCGGAGTTCAGAAAGATTTATCAATGTCATAGAACGAGCATGTCAACTAACGATTCAATTAGCCGTGGCGAGGCGGCGGTCCGTGGGGAGGGCGGCAACCCCGGGGCTGAGCCCGGCGCGATTTGTCCCAAGGGGCCCAGGGCGGAGGGGAATCGGAAAGGGCACGGGGGCGGGTTTTGGGGGGGAAAGAGGATCTGGATTTTAGGGCTTTGATGGCGGAGATGGTGGAGGGCGGGGGAGATGGATTGGGGGGTTTTTGGTGAAGATGAAGAACCTAATTAAAACACGAAATTACCATTATCCCTTTTTAAAAAAATTAATCAAAAAATTTTTTGTGTGGCAAAAAAAGGGAAATCTTTTAAAAAAAATGAGTGGTTGATATTATTTATTTCTCAATTACCCTAAAAAATCTCAATTGATCATGAACCCATATACTCCCCTTCAAAAAAACTCAATTGATCATGAAGGGAGTTTTATATTTTAAAAAGGGGGAAGCTAAAATTAATTAACATATAATAAAAAAAAAGGACACTAAGCAAAAGTTACTCTTCAACAATAGCTTTCAATTTTATTATCTCGATGGTTAAAGGTGGACAAAGGGAAGTACTTTATGTATATTCAATTTCCTCGGGGGGGGAGGGGGGGGAAGGAGAAAAAGAATAATAAAATTTTGTTTCATTATGGAGAAAATAAAAAAGGGTTTTGAAAAAAAAACAAAGAAAAAGAAGAGTATGAATCATAGATTGTAAAGGTTTTGAACGAACTTAGTTAAATTAATTTTTAAACGGATGTATAAATCGACTTTTTAATTTTTTATGGATAATATGGTTCATTGTTATATATTGAGCCAAAATATTTTAAAAATTTTGTGATATTTGGGAAAGATTATGGTTATTTGATATTGAGGGGGGAAAGAAGGATATATATTTAATTGATATATTTAATGTTTTATTGGAGTAATATTTAAATTATATAGTGGGCGTGATGTGAATATATGATTTGTGAAAGGGGTATATTTATATAGTGTTTTGGGGTTTTTTGATGGAATGTAATATGAATATGTAGTTGATGGAATTAATATGTTTTACATATGGCATTAAAAGTACATGAATCATGTGACTAAAGAGGATCTGACGGTTTTGCTCGGATCCGAAAATATTACGAGGACCTATGAGTCTAATTACGAGAGGGACCTGGTCAAATACGGAGGACCTATGAGTCCAATTACGAGGGACCTTCGGTCATAGAGGAATTCCGGGCGATACCGACTGATTTGTCACGATAATAAATTGATCAGAGAGGCATATGCATTTCGAAATGAAATTATTTATGATATATGCTTTGTATTGTGTATGATTATATGCGTTGTTTTGTGGGTTAATGAAGAGAGAAAGTAAAGTAAGAGAAAGGAAAAAGTAGAGATGGTGTTGTTTTTATTTTTATGAATTTTGTTTATGGAACAAAAAGAAGTTTTCTTTATACAAATGTGTACGTCGAAGAGTTGATGTGTGACATATTATAATATTATTATTATAGTGTCGTTATTGTGCCGTGTCATATATGTGTTGTTATCGTGTCGTGTTGACGTGAAGTGGTTCGTGTCGTTAATGGGTTCTGTCGTGTTCGTGTCTCGAGGGTAGCAGGTCGTGTTCATGTTCGTGTTTGTAGTGTTCTTAACGGGTCGTGTTATGTTTCTTGTTATCGCGTCGACACGATAACGACACGACACACGATTTGCCACCCCTACATTATATAGTGAAAAAATAAATTAAATTGATAATAGTCATTCGCGTCCAATTATTTTATTTTTAAATAAATCTTAAGATTGTTATAAAAATGATTACATGTATGTACACTTGCTTTCTCATTGTTAATATCATCCACCTAATTGATGATTATTAAGTTGCTTTTATTGTATACTCTACATCTTCACATAAAAATCGTGAAACGAAATTAGATATTACATGTAATAGTAAAAAATAAAATAAGTTGATAATAATCATTTGTGTCTAATTATTTTATTTTTGAAGAATCTTATGATTGTAATTATAAAAAGACTACATGTATTATTTAGCAATACCTAATTTCTCACTGCCAATTCGATTAAGTCGATCAATGATAACCCTAAACTAATGGCCACTAAGTCGATTTCACTTTATACTCTACACTAATCATGAAATAAAATTATATAAGATAGTACTATATAATAGTGAAAATTAAAATAAATTTATAATAGTCATCTATGTCTAATTATTTTATTATAAATTAATTCTTCAGATTGTAAACTACTATAAAAATTACTACATGTATATATACGAGTATTTTATTTGTTAATACTATCACTCAAATAATTTATGCTTATTAAATCGGTTTCTTTGTATACTCTACATCTTCACACAAAATCTAAAAATAAATTAAATACGAATAGTGCAAATAAAAAATAAATTAAAATTTATAATTTTCATTCGCATCCAGTTGTTTTTTTAAAATAATTATTAGTTATAAACTATAAAAGTACTATATGAATATATACTTACTCACTCCATATTATCATTTAACTAAATGACTATTATTGAGTCAATTTCCTAGTATACTATATATCTCCATGTAAAATCTTCAAACGAAATTAGATATGAATAATATTAAAAATTAAATTAAATTGATAATAGTAATTTCGTTCAAATATTTATTATTAAATAAGTTTTAATTATAAACTACATGTATATATATTTAATTTCTCAATGTTATCACCCAACTTCACACGAAATTCATAAAACGAAATTAGCTATGGCATATAACAACTAAATTGATTATTTGAGTCAAATTGTTTAATTATAAATAATTATAATAGTTAAACTGATAACAGTTTCTCTAGTTTAAATTATGAAAATGACTATATGTACATAAACTTAAATTTTATTAGGAATATCACCCAATTAATTAATGATAATTAATTGATCTTATTATATTCTACATTTCGTGCTAAAAATATGAAATAAAATTAGATACTCTCTCTGTCCCAAGATAAGCGATGCTTCTTTTTCACACTTGTTTTGGAAAAATAATATAAAATAGTTAAAGTGAATAAAAATTAAAGTAAGAGAGAGAATAATGTAGAAAAGAGTATTTTTCACATTAAAATGATAATAGTTAGATATAAATTGAAGAAATCTAACGGTATTAGTTCCAAATTTTCATTGATAATATTAGTTAGATAAAAAATTTTGCAAGTGAAGAAATTTAATTTTTGAATGCCTAAATAATGGGACGTGTTAATTGCCATGATTGTTTATAGTTTCATACCAAATATAATTCTTATAATTTAATAGTGATTTACTTTATAAATATAATAAAAAGGGTAATTTAGTATTGAAATAATAGTTAATGAGATAACCGGCTTAAATAAAAATCGGTTTAAAATTTGAGGGCATTTTGTGTATACAATTTTTGTCAATTTATCTTTACCCTTTTTAGAAATAGACTAAAAAGAAAATAGTTCATAGTACCTTTTTTATGAATATAAAAAATATTCAATTTTAGGATAATTAGCTAAATAATAATTGTATGATTAATGACCATCATTATTTCTTGAAATTGAATGAAATATTTGAAATGAGACTAAAAAAGGTACCTCCTTCGTTCCATTTAAAATAGAGCATTCCATATTTAAATTTTTTGGAATATTAGTTTAAAATTTAAATTGTACTAAAAAGAAAAATGAGTAACTTTAAAGCGTGACATTACTTTAAAAGAGACAAATTAAGTATTTATATACTCCTTCCGTCCCACTTAAAAGAGAATTTATTAATTGTGGAGTATATACAATGACAAAAATAGTGTGGTCAATACTATGTAGGTCGACAACTCTATGCAGCAATCATACATATATGCAGTATGGTCCTGTTCTATTGAAGTATACAACTCAACATTTGATAATCAAGAAAAATTATTCGAAACCCAACTTATGCTGAGTACATACCAAACAATATATAGTTTTCATCTGTAATTGACTTTTCGGAAATTCACGATCATTTACAGAGTAAATCTATACCAATACTCCTCTTAGATGGAAATGTGATAATTGGTTGAATAAAAAGCAAAAGTAACATAATGGGAGAGTTTTGAGATTATTCACAATATTGTTATTTTTGAGGTAAATGTGATAATTGGTTAGAATAAAAAGCAAAAAATTTTTGGTTAACAATATTGTCCAACGCTCCTTTCGCATCTTAATAAGAATCCTATTTCTTTCTCACGAGTTTTTAATAAATATATAAGGAAGAAAAAGTTAGTGGTATGAGCACTTGCATAAAAATAAGTGGATAGAAGAAATTTAGTGAAACATAAATTTATAGTATTTTTTTAAGGATTAGACTTAAGCTATTCTGATTGCAAATATCGTAGGATTTAATTTTAGTTTGTAATAAGTATTTTGATGTGTTTGTTTTTATAGTATTATATTTTGGTACAAAAGATATAAAGATTCGAGCCAAACTAGAAAACTGACGGAATTTAGCGGTCCTCCAAATTGATGAATATCGAACTCACCAGTCCCTTGGTGAATCAGCAGGAATATCAGAAGCAGCTCAACATGCCACTGAGTCGGAGAATGGAGAATGGAGAATGGAGAATTCAACCCTACACTTATCCTATTTTATCCGAAATTCTAAGCTATGTTATACTCTATATATAGTCCAGACTTATCCCAATTCGAAGATAATTTTTTAACCTTTACCCCATTCAAATAGAAACAAAAGACATTTCTTAATCCGGATTAGTTATCGAATTTGTCAAAGAAGTTCAAGGCAAAAAGAAGGCTGAAGTACTCAAGACCGAATTGACGAGTTTGGTTGGTCAACTACTATTCGTCCAGAAAAGACGCTACTGGAATGACGAGCGATTTAGGAGGTTTCTTTGTATGTTAAGTGAAGAGATAAAATATAATATTTATATTAAGTGAGAGACTTTTCTAACAAGAAATGTGCATTTTTAGTAGAATACTAAAAGTAAAATGAGAAATCTTTATGGAGATGGAGTGGGAGATGATCAAAAACGATGTTTAAGCCTAAATGAGCCAAATCTTAGCCTAGGATTAGATGATCTAATGGTCAATAATTAACCAAATATACGTAAGGTCATAATTAAACACTTTTAGGTCATATTAAAAGATTTTGGTTTAATGTCATGTTAAAATCATTTTAGGTCATGCTTTGTTAGTATGACCTAAAAATAGACTAACCATGACATAAAATGTCATACGCATGATATTGTTATCGCGTTTGTGTATTTAAATCTAGTTTTAATAGATTAAAACCCTGGATGGAGTAGTTTATTTATGCTACTATTATTTTAAACTATTGATTTTGTAGCTCTTTATGGGTAACTAACGATAGAACATAAATCGAGAAATGGGCCAATTTTATTTTTTTTGAAAATATTAAAAAAAAACTAAACGATAGAATTCTAGAATTTGATTATGTTCTTTTAATTATATATTTCTGATATAATATTATGGTATTATTTTTATCTATTATTGTGGGATAATGCATATGATTTTCGGACAAACTATTAGATGATCAAGTGGTAAGCTATGGAATCGAGAGAAATAATGTGCTAGACAAAATAATTAACATATTATATCAATAAGACTTAGAGGTTTGAAATTAATTAGTGAGGATGATGGAGTAGTCTTAAGATTATTCTAGAGACTAGAGTTACTAGGCACTTAAGTGTAATCAATATCAAAAAGAGAGATCGAGAAATTTTAAAAATGGGAGGGCTAAAAACAGGAATCTCAACAGGATGATATTAGATAGTATCATGGAGATGTAGGTTGATTCGAGCACTATTTGTGTCACCGTGGTGTAAAGAAGTTTGATAGGTGTGTTGCTTTATATTTATTGAAGATCTCCAATTCTCAAGGATCTCATAAGAAGACTTCCGAAAATTTAAGTTAATTCCCAAATTAAATTTGATCTAGATCGCAGATAGACGAACAAAAAATCAAAATATAGAGAAACATTATGCTTAGAAAACCTCTCTAAATCCTAAACCCTAAAAAAAAAAAACCCTAGGTATATTCTGGTTCCAAGAGGGAGGCCTAAAAATCTAATTATTTCAGATCTGCTGTTGCTTGTGAAGTTACATTCTAGATTATATTTTAATTTCATGAATTAATTTATAAATTTTGAAAATTATCATATGAGATCTTAACCAATCGAGAATCTTTCATATATCCCTAAGCAAAAATATGATCGAATTTGCAACAGTAGATTTTGAAACGAAATACTGATATTTAAGTGATTATTTAGCTTAATAAGTTCACATAAAGACATTGAATGCATGTCAAAAAATGCAATTAATTCATATAAAAGAATATAAACCTTAATACATGAATTCTATAAATTGAATTACTTATAAATTTAGATTCTACAAAGATTGGCCGACTTGCGATTTCTCCACGCGTTCTTCGAATCTTCTGACTTGCACCCTATCTCCAAATACAATCTTTTGTGGGAGAAATCCTATCATACTACATACCAATAAAACTTGGACATGAAAAGAGAGAAACACCCAAGTGTTGAAATGGTGCAATTTTCGAAATCCTCCAAGTGTGGGAAACCCAAGTGTTGAGATGGTGCAATTTTCGAAATCCTCCTAGTGTTCATTCTCTCACAAAAATTTACAAGAATGGAGACTAGAGCTCATTCTTTCACCAAGTCTTCTATTTACTGAGTACTCCTTTCATCCCATTCAAGATGTCCAGCCACTCAAGAATGTGGACATCTTGAGTGAGAGACGGAGGAAGTATTATAGATTAGACCAAAGATTCATGGAATTGGCCCGGACCTCACCTATTGGATTAATTCCTACAAGTACAACACATGATAATACAGCACATGATAAAAATATCAGCAAAATGATCAGACATGTCTCAGTTCCCTGTTTCCCTTCTCCTTTCACTTTCTCCAACACTTTGGATTCTAGAAGCATCCGAGCATACTCTGACGTGCTTCTTCAATTTCTGCCTTGAGTTTTGTAATCTGCATAGACAAGCAAAAAAATAAAGTCGATCTCTAATTTGAGAAATAAAGAAAACACATAACCCTGCAATTTCATATCCACAACAAACCAAGAGGATTAAAAAAATATTCAAAATGTCAAAATTACAAAACATAAATACCTTGAGATTGAGTTCTTCGTCTATCGCTTCATATTCTTTGAACCTGAGATACAGACAGAATTCTGAACTCACAACCACATAATTTGATATATCATTGATTATGTGATAAAATTCAAAGTCTCCTTGGACGTCACAACAAAGTACATTAGATCTATGATAGAAGACTTACCGGGCGCAGAGGTTTCGGTTATCTTGAATTATCTTAGCGGCTTCTCCGTCTACTTGGAATGCCCTGGCAGGACAAATAGCACCTGCATCGGGGAAATAACAGATAGCATCAAGTTTTACAACCCGGGGAAGGCTTTGTTATCGAAATATGAAACACAAAGCGATTAAAGATATCTAATCGCATTCAAGGACCAAACTGCACTGATATGGTCTATATAGGTTCTAGAAGTTGTTACAAAGATCATAAACGATAAAGCACCTGTTGTACATTTCCACTGTGAGCATTATCAACAGATCTCACCCTTGTGCATCCCATCCTATTTACCCTTCCAGTCTCCACAACTTGCTCATGTCTTTTCCTTTTGAGAGCTGCTTCTGTGCAATGTCAGTTCACAATGAGTTTTTTACCATAGCAGGCGTACTTCAGTAATGAGATTCAAATATATGACGAAGGCTCAGACATCAATATATTCTGAGTTCTTACCCTCTGTGCTCTTATGGAAGGACGGCAAGGAGATTCCAGATGCATCTTTTTTAACTCCAGCTGCCGATGATGCTCTTACACCAAAAGCACTTGAGGAGTCTCTAGTCAGCACGACAGGTTGATATATACCAGGTCCACAATTTGACTTAGGAGTAGGTGCAACTTGATGTGCCATTGGTCGAGGGATTTTCTTAGCTTGATAGCCAATGAGTCCACAATGGTAATCCCTGCCAAAGCAATTATAGCATCAAAGGTATGAGCCATCCAGGACAATATTCATTGCAATTTATAAAAAAGCCTGTAAATTGATCACTAACCAGTATTCTTGTGTCATTTCTTTTAGACGGGTTTCAAGCTTTTGGAAGACTGGAGTTTTCTCAAAATCCTGTTTATTGTGAGTAGGCTTAATAAAGTTTGCTTCCAAAAGCCCTGTTATGCCAATAGGAAGTTGTTAAGCATCAAATTTTTACATTTCAGAATAAATATACACTTATATGGAAATATATGGAATTCTTACCTACAACTCCTCTGCCTCTGCTGTCAGAAAAGGTTACAACATGCCAAAATGGCTGCAGCAAAGAGAAACAAAAATGGGTTCAAAATGTGGGTAGATAAAAGTAACAATAGTTCTTTATTTCATCTTTGATTCCTTCTTTTCTTTACTTGGGAAGAATTAAGAATATCGCAATGGCTTTGTAACTTATAAAAAGTCTAGAGGGATTCAGGACAGATTGTTGGCAAAGAAATGGGTGGGGGAACACAAATTTCCTAACAGATATTATAGTGCCAGAAATAAACAAAGAAGTATTGTGTTGGCCTAGCAGTAGAGTGGTTAACGAGGAGGCCAAAGGTCTCAAATTTAAGTACACAATGGCATGGTCTTTAAATTTAATGTTGCAATTACCAAGGGGGTGGAGGAAATAAGAAGAAAGAAATAGTAAAAAATGGTTGATATGTTTCACGAAGAACTCACTCTAGCTTTGCTTTCATTTTAATTTTATTTCTGGTAGGAACAATATCTAAAGATTGATTAATTAAGTAAAAGCAGTCACCAGTATCAGTCTATTCTTGTGGTAGACATTAAAACCATGTACATTCACAGCTGGAGCTTCCTTCAGGAAGCCAATCGTAGTGATGACCGATTCCTGCGATCAGTAAAATTAGGATACCATATCTCAGTTAAAAGGCCATGCAAAACCATTTTCCTGGTGAAGTCTTGGTTAATTGTATCTAAACATTCAAATGCATGTTTGAAGAAAATAAAAATCATACCTCAACATTTTGAGGTTTATACCGTATGAATTCGGAAATTTGAGATCACTTCCAATGTTATGATACTCAACAATTTGTCCACGCAATACTATGCAAAAGTTCCCAGGATATTGCAAGTATAAAATAGATAAATATGCCTGCATAAAATAGAAGGCCAAGTATCAGCAAGTATTTACACTTTTTTTTTTTTTTTTTTGCAAGTATTTACAGATTTGTGCAAATACAAATATCTGGCACAAACTTACGCAAGTGAATGCTTAAACGATTAGCAAGATGCTGTTCGCTTGCTTTCATCTTAGAGGAAAATTTGGCATTTTCTCCAGTGTCCCAACAGATACGAATATCCTGATATATAAAACTCAAATGAGGATGCAAGGAAAATCATATAAAATATTACCTAGTATGCAAATAAAAAAAGGAGAACTGTACTGCAATAAATTCTATCAAAACCATAACAATAAATCCATTCATAAAATGTAGCAGTCAAATAACCTCTGGGTCTGACTCAAAATCGAGCTCCAATTTTCCATCATCATTCTGCCATAGATTGTAGACTATTATCTTGGTACCATGAGAGCCAATGTCGTCAAACTGCAAGATAGAAACAAAAGGAGATGAACAGGTTTAACATTAAAGATGTAATACTATTAAGTATTAACCAATGAAACGCATGGAGATGCATTATTTCCCTGGATACTCTACATACTTGGTTCAGAAGTTCGGCTTCTGTCAGTAACGGAGACCACTCTAAGAGGATGGAAAGATTTTTATTTAGATGTTGTTCATCGTGTAATGAATTCCATGTACTTGTATGTGAATCAAACTCATAATCAACCTGCATTGCAGAGGAACCAGATCATTAAAGTATGTTTAGCACATATTAATCCGAAAAATAAGCACCATGAATAAAAAGTAATACAATTGGAGTCTTGATAAAGGAGTATGTTTATGTATAATAGAGAAAGTTAAAAAGAAAATTATGTCTTCGAATTGTTTCCAAGTTTGTCAGTTTGTGCCAGGTAAAGTTTCAGCATGATTATAGGACATCCAAAGACAAATACAAGTGTAGAAATAAAACTAAATATTTCTTATAAAGTGATTTCAGAATAAAACTAAATATTTCTTATAGGATGTTGAATTTCAGAATAATCACTATTAGTTATGGCTATTTCAATATTGAATCCTGAACTAAGGATTTTAATAAAAACATCCTTCACAATTCATTGAAGACAATAAAAGGAAAATTATTTAATTTTATTAACATATAATTCCAACGAATTTTCTGCCAAAAGAATCTCTACAACTAGAAATCCTTTAAACATTTATATTATGTAGTCCAACTTTTAACTGGAAATAAAGACTCACCATTGGGACAACTATTCTATCCTGGCCTGTTTGCGTTAAAAATGTATAAGATAGCAAACCTACACTTTGCGTCGATTTCCTGAGTCGAGAAAAAAATAGTGAACAAATCATATAGTCAGAATCAGCACAGAGTGCAATGCCAAGTATGCATGAAGATGGCATATCCTAGCTTCTCTAAATAATTTATTACTTACCAATTTGAATATTGAAAACTAAACAAAAAATAAATAAATACATTCACAAAATTATCAGTTTACAATAAAACTAGCGTAGATTACCACTAGCTGGAAGATAGGTTGAAGATTAGTTTTGGTTGAAATTAATGTTTATTTCTAGTTACTTAGTTTACCTTTTACTTTAACAGTCTTGAGTAAATAGTCTTCTACGATTAGTTTTTTTCCAAGTTTGAGACTTCATAATGTATCCTTATATATCCTTCCTTGAGGTTTTAAAGGATTATCATGTGGGATTATTGGCCTTTTTGAGGATCCGTTTTCAGTTATATATTTTTCTGTTTTCATATACCTTTTGTTACTTTCGTTTTGTTCATCCACCTTTACCCTAACAAATCAGTGAGGAGCAAGGAATCTAAAGAGAAGATTGTGACAGGGTCTCAGGATGGTTCAGTGTATCTGAAAAAAAAGAGTAACTTCAATGAAATTTTTCTATCTGTTTAATGAAGTATTTGAATTGTATTTTTAGTTTTAAGTTTAAGACTAAAGTCCAATTTTGGTCCCTTACTTTTTGCCCTAAAATTCTTTTTGGTCCCATACATTATGTTTGTGACCTTTTGGTCCCTAACATATTGTTTTGTAACTTTTGGTCCCAAACATATTGTTTTGTTTTGGTTCTGTTAAAATTAACAGTCAAAATGTTTAATAAATTTAATAACTTGATTATAATCTATGACTAAAGTCCAATGTTATTCGTACATTTTCCATAAAATTCTTTTCGGGTCTTATACATTGAGTTTGTGACCTTGTTTGGGAGCAAAAGGTACCAAAAAAAGATGTTAGGGACCAAAGGTCACAAACTTAATGTATGGGACCAAAAAAAATTTTTTAGGGCAAATGAGGACCAAATTAGACTTTAGTCTAAGTTTTAACTTTGTTGAGTCTTAGGAAAGACTTGTATCCATTTTTTCGGTTTTTATTTTTCATTATCTAATAAATGGGCAGTATATTAAAATTAGATTCCTACTAACACCATTTCCTAGAAACTTGTATCTAGATAAGTAGACTAGATCCAATCCCTTCAGGAAACTAGTAGTAAAACCATAAGATCTGTTTCAAGGGTAGAAAAAACAAATATACATAATACAAAAAGTGTACGCGAAATTTTTTGGACAAATAAACCAACAAATGAAGAGTGTCCATGTAAAAGATATACTAAAAATAACTCTTAAACAAAGAAAGCAAAGAAACCTGTCCACCATGGAGCGGCTGAAGACCACAACATCAGCCCCGAGTCTCATAGAACTGGTCTTAAACCCATTCCCATCTGAAAAGCTTCAAGTCAATATCTTACTTTCAAGTGAAGAAATAAAATAAATTTTTATACTCACACTGTCCTATTGCAGTTTTTGAATGCTTATCAGAAAACCCAAAACTAATGCAACGCCGCATTGCTTCAGGGTTCATTCCACCACCATTATCTAATAAGAGAAGTAAAATGACACATTGACGTATCACTCATACTTATCAAGGGCAAGGTGTGAACTTAGACATCAAGTTACTATTATTTTCATAAGTCTGAGTTTGAGATATTAAATACCTTGAATTAACAAAGCTGTAGTTCCATCCCTAGGATTTGAGGTCTTATCCACGACAACAAAGGTGGCCCCATTTTGTATCTATCCATAAATGAGACATGGAATACAAGAACAATACAAATAAAATTATTACTTGTGAAAACAGCAGAAAGATATATTTCATAAGTGAAGATGCTTAAATATAGCAGGTCAAATTAATTCAGAACCTACAGTCCTACGCTGAGGATGCTTAATCTTTAAAAAGACTACATTATCTTCAACTTCAATGACATTCATGGGCTATTACACCCTAACTATGCATGCAACTGCACAAGTTTGAAACCTTTTGCAGTTCACATTTTAGTGTTATGACGATTTGAAACTAAGACCAACTTAAAATATAGATGGAAAAGTACTTTGACATGCTGGCTTAGAAATAAGCCTGTCCTCATAGTCTCCAGCTCTCCAGAACTGTCGACAAATAGGGGCAGGAGACATTGATGATGTCGAGCAAAAGCCTGAATCATCAATTGGAGAGCACTCATTGTTAGAAGCCCTTAAAACAGTCAATCTTCCGATATGTTGCTCCGATTTAACAGCTTTCATGCCAAGCTCTCCATGACCGTGGTTGGTATTTAAGTTCATGGAACTCATCTTAGAGACTGGAAAATGAAACACAAGTCAATCAGTTACCAAATGTACCATGAATATTTGTAGATTTACTAACGGGGTAAGTTGATGAGATAAAGCAGGACTTAAAGGAAGAGAGTAATAAGGGAATCAGATGACAAATTAAACCGACGTAGAAAGGATGGCAAGAAGACCAGGATGCAATCTAACTTGAAAACTAGGAAGAAAAAACAAAATAGCCGTAGATATTTTTACACATTTGTAACACCACGACTTTTTCTATCATTTTATTTGTTCTCAAAGACGTCATTTGTACAACCAAATTTTTTAAAACCCAAGTTTTTAAAATCCATAAAATAGACTCTTTCCATTTTTAGTCCATCCCATAAAAATAGTCCACTTTTATTTTTGGAAACTTCTTTCACTGTAATAAGGTGGTCCCATCCATCAACATCGTCCAATAACTTTTCCTTCTCTCTTACATTACCATAGCCCGTGCGGTCACATTCCTATTTTTATTGGACGGAGGGAGTATACACTGATAAACTCATTTGTAATGCCTTGGAAGGACCCACTAACAGCTCCAAAAACCACCTATGCTAATACGAATCCCACATCGGATCCACATGAAAGTGTTGAATAGCATATACATGGGAGTTAATCATTTACCTTTGACCGTGGTTTTGAGTTAAGTTATGGCTCACTAGCTTAGGTATTAACAATTTGGTGTGGTGAAAGGTATAGGATGGACTCCAACATATATGATATTGCACACTTCCACGTGAAACAATTGTAGGAATTATATCAATACACTCTCCTTAAGAAGTAAATGTCCACAATGGGCAAAGTGGCAAACTAAAAGCCACAAGCCCACATATTTGGTGGCACCTCTTTGGTCACACCTTTGGATAGCCCTTTCTGCAGATGATTCAGATACACCAAACATATAAGAAGCCCTAAATTAATCCAAAATCATAGTCAAAGGTAAATTGTTGACTCCTATGCATATGCTACCCCACACTTTCAAGTGGAACCAATGTGGGATTAGTATCAATCCATCTCCTTTTGAACCGGACATACACAAATGGCATACACAAGGTGGCAAACCCAAATAGAAGGCCCACAATCCATTTGTTGCTGTTTGGGCCCACATCTTTGCCCTAAACCCAGCCTAAAGGCCCAAATGACAACCCATTTAGGCACAACAGCCCAAAATCCGACCTATTTTTATAATCGAGCCTTTTTAATAGGGTTATATGTTTTCCATTAGATTTCCACCTCCACATATACACAAACCCTACTTCTTATCCTCCCCCGGTCGCCTTTGTCAACCTCTAGGCCACATCAACCTAGATATCGCCATCGAGATTACCGCACCTCCACCAAATTGATAATCATATAAGCTGAGGGGCCTAACTTAACCCAAAACCATTAGTAAAAAGTAAATGGCTGAGTCTCACATCACCACTTATATGTTATTCCACACTTCCATAGGGAACAAATGTGAGATATATATCATTTTAATGATTCAATAGTGAAGCGAATAATCTTAAGGTGGGATTCCACATCCCCTTAAGGTGGGCTAATAGTGAAGTGAGTAATCTTAAGGTCAAAAGTCTTCGATCCTTGCCAATCAGACATGGTTCTTCAAGTGGTTCCCTAAACCCAGCCTAAGGGCCCAAATGACAACCCATTTGCATGCTATTGCACGAGAGGAGGATTGATACATATATCAACAAAGATAGCGGATGATATGAACCATTGGTCCAAGTTTTTTTTTTTTTTTATTTTACTTGCGTTGGTTCCAATTTTAGTTCAATAAAAATAAATTCATATCAAACCTTGCACTATAAAATTTCAAAGGTTTATCGGGTAATTTTTTTCTAGACTAGTCCTTCTAACTAAATTGAAAATCCTACTCCCTCCGTCCCAAGATTCCCTCCATCCCAAGAAATATGACCCCTTCCTTAGGCTGCACGAGATATTATATTTTGTGTTAGGTGGAGAGAATAATGTAAGAGAGCGGAAATAAAGTAGAGATAAAGGG
The DNA here is from genome assembly GCF_023119035.1 of Salvia hispanica. NCBI lineage: Eukaryota > Viridiplantae > Streptophyta > Magnoliopsida > Lamiales > Lamiaceae > Salvia > Salvia hispanica. Next base: position 2,736 of record NW_025952382.1, on the reverse strand, counting down.
GTTTCTATTTTTAGTAATGAGTCATCTTAGGTGGGATGCAAGGGGAAATAAAGTAGAGATAAAGGGGTTTCTATTTTTAGTAATGAGTCATCTTAGGTGGGATGCAAGGACTAATTGATAGCAAATGCACTATTGAATTCCTCTGGTCACCATATTAGCACAAGGGTCATGCTCCAACTGTAGAAAAGCTAAATGTTGTTATATCCAAGCAAATAATATGTACTTCTTAAATGAGAAGACTACTCTCCAAAATCCAAAGAGAACAAACTAAAGCCTCTCATTGTTAGATCAACTACAGATATTAACCCATGATCTATGCAGCCCATAGCCATAAAGGCTATGGGAAGTTCAATTGAAATTAAAAAATCAGACTAGACTAATGTGTTCACTTTGGTCTTAAGAGCAAAAACAGATATATATTCAACCTTATTTTTTGCAACCAAAAGTTTAGTTGTGACTGTTTGTTAAAAAAAAAAGACCTAGTCAAACTAACTTAAACTCTAAAGATTTCATTAAATATTCGCCTCACCAATATCTAATTCCCAACTACCAATCTACTTTATCATCTTGTTTTAAATCTCTCCCCCAAACTAAACTCTAAGGATTTCATTAAATATTCGCCTCACCAATCTCTAATTCCCAACTACCAATCTACTTTATCATCTTGTTTTAAATCTCTCCCCCAAACTAAACCACCCCCATACATACACATCTAATTGTTGCATACCCATACTCTAGGACAACATTCCCCTTCCTCACCCATGACCCCTCAATCTCTTCTTGTATCCTCTCCAAAAAAATGTGAATTGAGATTTAATTTTCATCTTTTCACAACATACTTTGTCATGAGAAACAGCTCATTGTTCTTCTCACAACTCATCGGGTCACACCATCTATCAAACTTAGGTCTAGAACAAGAGTTTTGGTTGATTCAATCAGTCTACTTCTTCTCGATGGTTTTGATTCCAATTGTGTGCAGATATTTTCTTCCCTACACCACCACAGACAAGAGCCCTTTGCTTCCAGCCATGGGCATCAGTGCTAGGGAAGTGGAAGGTGCGGGAGCAGTCCAACATGTAGATTAACATTAATTATAAAATCAAACTAACCACACCAATTAATTGCAATTCGGTTTGGCTCAATTTCAGTTCTTAACTTCTAAGTATAATACTCACACCGTCCCTGTGTAGAGACGTTTCTTTTCTACATGGGATTTAAGAAAAAATTGTGCTAAAAGTGAGTGGGACAATCCAAAAAGGAATACGACTCAACTACATAAGGACAACATTAGTCAACAAGCCATAATGCCACAAAATGAATCTCCAACCTAGAGCCCCTGAAAGCTACATATCGCTAATTCTCAATAAATACAGATATGTGAACTACACTGCGTTGACAATCTTAACCAAGTGCATCATTAGCTAAGCAAGGAGGAAGAAGCATGCCCAACAATATTGTTTAACAAACAGAAAACAAATAGCTGGATAGTACTGAAAATAAAATTATGATATTACTTGTTTGAGTGGAATATATATCAATCGACAAAGCAATTTTGAAAAAATAGACAACAAATTAGCAACCAAAAATAAACATTGAAGCAATGATAAGATTAACTGAGGCCCTGTAGCAATACCTCGAAATCCGCAAAGCTCGAAGCTGGGTTTAATTCGGAAATAATGGAAGAACTTCTTCCCAAATTCAGCACCAACAACTGAAGGTTAGGATCCTCCAAAATGAAGTTCCCTAACCAAAGTGGAATCCTCTTTGATTTTATTTTTCCGAAGGCTTCTGGTGCAATTCACAGAGCCCTTAGTAGGCAAAAATTCGAGCTTCGAGCGGGAGAAGAAGAGGTGCTGCCGCCAGATTGAGCTGAAATATTTCGAATGCAATCTGTTTTGAATTGAAATGAAAAGAGTGCTTTTGAGAAATTGAATTGCCAGTTTGCTGCCACTTTCATAGTCGGTCAACAATTTCAATTAATAATAATTTCTTCTCGCATATAAATAAATTTGAATAAATCTTTAATCAAATTTAAAAGATAAAAGTTAAAATCAAATCTTATAGATTTGATCTAGATAAACTTTCTCAATTCACAAAATATATTTCCATTTGAACAACACAGAATTTTAATAAAAAATTGGTAAAGTAGAAAAAAAGAAAAAAATAAGTAAAGTAAGAGAGATAAGGAAAAAAATAATTAAAATATGAAAGATGTGAAAAAAAAAATATGAGACAGAAACATTCTATTTATAGAAGTGAAGGTTTATTAGAAAAGTATTATCAAGATAAGTACTACCTAATCTTTAAGATATACTCCCTCCGTTTTATAGTAGTATAGACATTTTTTTTCGGCATGAAAATTAAGAAAAAGTAAGTTAAGTAAGTTAAGTAAAGGAAGAATAAAGTATGAAATAAAAAAGGTAGTGATATGAAGATAGAATAAAGTAAGAGAAAAATAAAATAAGTGAAAAGAAAATGTAGACTTTTACTAAAAAATAAAATGACTCCACTACTATGGAATGTACCAAAATGACAAAATGACTCTACTACTATAGAACAAAGTGGGTATTTGAATTAGGGTTTAATATATCCTACATCTAATCTTGAATTTAAGATTCGATTTTATATAAACTAGTGTAACACCCGTGCTATACACATATATTATTATTATTTTTATCAGTTTAAATTTTAAAAATTAAGGAATATCAGTATGTCATAAACATAATATAAATAGAT
>NW_025952381.1:0-1838 GCF_023119035.1 Salvia hispanica | reverse complement strand
TTCTTGAAGCATGATGCGCCCGGATTTTGCACTGTTTTAAGGCCATTATTTGGTCCGTTTTTGTTATCAAAATCACTCTACATGTCCATTATTTGTATATTCTATACATTTTGGTATTTTGACGTGTTTTGTGAGAAATGTGCATATTTGAGCCGAAAAGGGGAGTAAAAACGCATAGTCTGGAAATCTGGAGTCAGACGGCGACCGCCGGCGCCCGGCGGTCAGAGCTATGTGGCGGCCCGCCTCGGAAATTTACGCTAGGAGAAGAGTCTCGCCCGGCGACCGCCGGAGGACATGTGGCGGTCCGCCACCGAAGGGTCGGAGTCTCTGGACTCCCAACGCGGCGACCGCCGGCCAAGGTGCGGCGGCCCGCCGGAGAAAGGCGGCGAATCCGACCAGCCCTAGATTTGCTCCAAGATTTACCAAATTTTGAAGATCTTTTCCTTCTATGATGAGGAATAATCTTCCCCTATAAATAGGACCTCAAGCTTCATCAAGAAGAGAGTTTTTTTTCCGACACACAACAAGAACACATTCATAGAGATCAAAAGCTAGAGTACTTCAATTGTGCAAGGAGTTGAAGAAGGATTTCAAGAACATCAAGAACGACAAGGATTCAACCTACGGGTTTTATTTGCTTTAGTTTTATGTTCAAATTGCTTTCCCTTCAATCTATGTTTTTAGTTTATTCAGTCATGTGTAACTAAACTCATAGGATTCTAGGGATGTGTTAGTAGCAACTTTGGTTATACAATTCCGTTTTCTATTTAATATCCGTTTTGTTTTTACTTTGTTTCTTCCCTAAGTTAATCATGATGCTTCATAATTGAGTGACACAATTATGTATGATTCAATACAACTTGCTTCATAACTGTGACAGAGTTCTAGCGAGTTAGATCCACTTAGTAGACACTACAGTTAGCTTCCTTTAATACGGCACTGTTAATTGAGAGTGAGGACTTTTCAAGGGTCTTAGGAGCTTTTTGGAGTTACGTGTTAGGATTGACAACCCTAATGTTAGTAATCAACGTTTGTATCGCATGAGCATAAGCTAGGTGACTCGTCCTTTCAAAGTATTAACTGTGCTAGGGTATTGTAGTTTGGAATTTGTATAACCATAAAGCGAAAGCACATCCCTGGAATTCCCCTTATCTCTATACTTTTCTCTCCGTGATTTGCTTGTTTTTAGTTGTTTACTGTTTTTAATATTTACTGTTTTCAAAAAGTTTCCAAAAATTCTTGTTTCTCCAGATAGTAATTGAGTTCTAGTAGAAGATAGACACTTTGTGTACATCTTCCCCGTGTTCGATACCCGGTACTAACCTTTTGCTATACTATACCTACTCTGTATACTTGCAGGTATTTATAGTGCAAATAAAAAGTGCATCAAGTTTTTGGCGCCGTTGCCGGGGAAGACAATTCACTTTGGAGTGATATCTTCAAACGGATAATTTTACTACTTTGGATTTTAATCGCTTTCATTTTATTTTTATTGCTTTCTGTTTTAATTTTTTTAGTTTAATTTGTTTTTGTTTTCGAGTCTTGCAGGTTTTGTATGCGAACGCGTTCTGGGAAGTACATCTTAGAGCCGCTTGATTTAGAGCTTGAAAGAACTCGTAGAATAATAAGAAGTGAAAAAGGATCAGGAACAATGGGTGACCGAACAGATATTGAGAAGCTGCAGGAGATGGTGAAGTTGCTGATGGATGAGAGAGATGCGGAGAGAGCAGCCCGAGAAGCCATGGAAAAGAAGAACAGAGAAACATTACCTGTGATGAACATGTTCAATCATGGGAATATGATCACTTTTCCTAACGGCCCTCGTATTGATGCTAACA
>NW_025952380.1:0-3000 GCF_023119035.1 Salvia hispanica | reverse complement strand
CCACTGCCTTGGACTTTGTTTCAATCCATATAAACTCTTCTTTAATAAGCATATTTTGTTTTCCTCTCCTTCTTTTACATAGCCCTCAGGCTGGCCCATAAAAATAGTCTCCTCAAGATCCCCATTAAGGAACGCAGATTTCACATCGAGCTGCTGCAGTTCCCAGTTTCTATGATTTGCAACAGCAAGTAGAATCCTAATGGAAGTATGCTTTACAACTGGAGCAAATACTTCATTAAAATCAACCCATTCCTCCTGTGTAAAGCCTCTAGCCACCAACCTAACTTTGAACTTGATTCTATCCTTATCTGTTGTTTCTATCTTTTTCTTGAAGATCCACTTACAACTTATGAGCTTCTTATCCTTAGATTCCTGCTTCAGATTGCTTTTATCAACAAGAATCCAAGTTTTATTCTTGAGCAAAGAGTCCATCTCCTCATTCATTGCATCTATCCATCTTTATCTATCTCTGCTCATCATAGCTTCTTTGTAGGACAAAGGATCTGCGCACTCAAGATTTTTAGCTGTACATAGTGCATAATAGACCACATCTGCTTCAGCATACCTAGCTGGACGCTTTATGTTTTCCCTCCTCACTCTATCTCTTGCAAGTTGGTAGTTGCTGAGACTATTATCAGAATAAGTGTCTGCTCCACTTTGATCAGAATGAGTATCTGCTCCACCTTGCTCAGAAATGGGGTCTTCTTGTTGCTCACCATTCTCTGAATCACTAACATCTCCAGATGATTCCAGATTCAGTTTCCCTAACTCCACCACTGTTTTTCTTTACTCAAGTAAGGCATCTGCTCTTTGATGAAAACCATGTCCCTGCTTATCACAACCTTTTGATTACCAGGCTCAATGCACCATAGCCTGTACCCTTTTACCCCCCTCTAATATCCCAGCATCACACATTTAAGTGTCCAGGGTTCAAGCTTACTCTTCCTGATATGAGCATATGCTGCACAGCCGAAAACCTTGAACTTTGAATAGTTACCATGAGTTCCATACCACCTATAATCTGGTGTTTCTGACTTCAAACTAGTAGAGGGACACTTATTGATGAGATGAGCAGTTGTATAAACTGCTTCTCCCCAAAATTTACTGCTCAATCCAGATGCAAAAAGTAGACACCTAACTCTTTCCAAGATTGTTCGTTTCATCCTTTCTACAACCCCATTTTGTTGGGGATTAGAAGGAACTGTTTTATGGCGCTTTATGCCTTTCTCCTTGCAAAACTCATCAAACTCTCTTGAAAGAAACTCCAATCCATTATCTGTTCTCAGACATTTTACTCTATGCCTTTCTCAAGTTCCACTTCTATGCACCAATTTTTGAACTTAGCAAATGTTTCTGATTTTTCTTTCAGAATGTACACCCATAGTTTCCTTGAATAATCATCTATTATAGACAAATAGTACTTTCTCCCACCAAGCGTTGTTCCTGGAGCTGGCCCCTATAAGTCACTATGGATAATTCCAAAGGAGAGGTAGAAGAGTAAATACCTGATGGAAATGGCTTCTTCTTTGCCTTGCTCAAGATGCACTGCTCACAGGAACCAAGGCCACTTGATGTATCTCCAGAGATAACACCCTAATTCTTTTAGACTTCCTTCAGCCGGATGTCCTAGCCGCAAGTGCCACAACTTCAAATTCTCAGCAGCGACTGAATTTGAATCACCAATCACAACTTCACCTAGCAAATAGTACAAGTTGTTTCTCCTTTCAGCCGTCATAACTATTTGTTGACCTTTCTTGATTACCATTCTTCCCTCAAGAGAAGAAAATGAAAAACCCTTTACTTCCAGCAAGCCTAGTGAGATCAAATTCCTTTTGATTTCAGGAATGTATCTCACATCACTAGCACTTTCATAGATCCATCTGCCATCTTGAACTTCACCATCCTAACTCCTTTAATATTGCAGATTTGGTTGTTTCCTAAGAGCACAGTTCCAGTGGCAGGATTTAATTCTTGGAACCAGTGCTTGTACAGGCACATATGGAAACTACACCCCGAATCCATTATCCAAGATCCACTTACTCCACCATCCATTACATTCATGATTTCTTGAAGTTCTACTCCCTCAACACAATCTGCATTGTTCTGATTTTTGCCCTCGGATGCTTGCTTCATTTTCCAAGCAAAACAATCCTTCTTGAGGTGTCCTGGTTTCTTGCACCAGTGACATGATCTCGTTTCCTTTATTTCAGAACTTGAGGCCTTAACATCATCAGTTTCTTCTTGAACTTAGGCTTCTTGAACTTCTTGATATGCAGGCTCTCAGCTGGAACTTCTTGTGGCTTTGATGATCCCTTCTGTAGCTCTTTGGCTCTTAATGCAGCCTTCACTTCAGATACGGTGATGGTTTTCTCCTCCCATACACCATGGCATCACGAAGGTGATCAAAACTCTTTAGTAGAGCATTAAGAAGCAAAATGGCTTGATCTTCATCTCCTATTGTAACGTCAATATTTTCCAGATCATCAACCATTTTAGAAAACTCTTCCATCTGTTCACAAACGCCTTTATCTTCACGGAACCTATAAGCATACAACCTCTGCTTCATGCACAACCTATTCGCCAAAGATCGAGTCAAATAAAGACTCTCCAGCTTGGCTATAACGCCTGCTGCAGTGGTCTCTTTAGCCACTTCTCGAAGGACTTTGTTGCCTAAACACAGGATCACAACACTATGAGCCTTTGCTTGAATTTCTGCAAATTTTGCTGCAGCTTTCTCATCCAAATCGGCCTTCTTTTCTTCACCTTCCTTTTCCTTTTCCTTTTCGAGCGCAGCAGGCAACCCCTGCTGAATTAGCATTGCACGAATTTTCATTCGCCAAAGCCCAAAATCGTTCAAACCAGTGCATTTTTCAGCCTCCAATCTTGATGTAGCCATTCTTCAAATAGATGGCGTGCAGTAGCAGAAACAGCCCCAAAACCAGAAGAAACAATTGCAATCGCCCAAGCTCTCTTTTACGATTCCCACAGACGGCGCCACTT
>NW_025952379.1:0-1909 GCF_023119035.1 Salvia hispanica | reverse complement strand
ACCCAAAATCGTACACCACTTAATCTCCCAAAATGATGTGTCAAATTCTCTCCAGATTCGTTCCTTTTTATCTCAGCCCAAAAAACGCCCAAGAAACTGCCGAATTGCAGTTAGAGTTGTTCTACCCGGCCGGGTAGATTTTGAAGCTGAAAAATCACCCGGCCGGGTGACATAAAATCGACCCTCTCTGGACTCTTCACGCCTTGAAGAAGCTTACCCGGCCGGGTATATTTCGAAGCTAAAAATTCACCCGGCCGGGTGACATAAAATCAGCCCTCTCTGGACTCTTCACGCCTTGAAGAAGCTGCCCGGGCGGGTGTAATTGTTAGTGTAAAACGCACCCGGGCGGGTGTTGAGCGCTGGAGTCTCTACACCTTCGAGAATCGGCCCAGGCAGACGATGCAAGGGCTGCTCGGACTGGTGGACGCCGCTGGCTGCTGTGAATTTGTCTTAAAATACAGTGCACGCCAATTGTTTGATGAAATGCCTCAACGAAAATTCTTCACTTGTCTTTTGCACAGCACACCAAATGTTCGATGGAATGTTTGAGTGAGCTCTAATAAGCTTTTTACAACCTAAAAATCGATGAAAACAATAATTTGATGAGTCATAATTACATAAAAATGTAAAGCACTAAGGGGAATAATATAGAAAATATGCTTCGCATCAAATACCCCCAAACTTGAGCTTTTGCTTGTCCTCGAGCAAGATTAATTTCAAGCACAATAACTCAACAAAGTTTAACACATAAAATTTATTTCAAAAGTTTTCATCACAAAGAATCAAGTAAAGACATGAATGACAAATACTAAACCCCCAACATTTTCCAATCAAGATTTCCCACTATCAAGAACACTCACCCATCCACTTAGAACTTCAAGTCAAGGTGCACTTCAAAGTAAGTTCAAGCATAAGATCTTACAACTCAAACCGTCATCGTTGACTCGTCAAGCATTACTTATCACATAGACTCGCGGATTTCAAATCAAACTTCTTCAACTCTACTAAGCTATTTACAAAACATCCACAATGTATCAACAATAAGGTCCAAGGTCTTAATTATAGGTTGTAATGGGGCTAAGGATGAGGTAGGATAAATATGGATAGTGAGCTCAAAAAACTACACATTTGAGTGCCAAATTCTTCCCTCCTACAACTTCCTTCCAAAGAATCAACTAACAAGACTTTACAACCAAATATTCACTCCCCCAAACTTGAGATCATTCAAGACAAAATTACATCTTAAAAAAAAAAAAAGCTCTATCTTTATTTCATCAAACTCTTTTTTTTTTTTTTTTCTTTTTTTTTTTAAATACCTCGACTTTTGCAATTTTTGGAGGCCGTCTTTTTCATTTCTACTAAGAACTTCATTCTCAATTATACATTACATCGAGTCTCAAAATCTCTACACTTTTATAGAACACCACCCAACACTCACAACTCAATCAACAAAGCACAAGACTTGTATTTAGCACTCAAAAAGTAGCAAGGATCAATGACGAGGCTAAAATGAGGCTTATTTTAGTAGCTAAGTGATTGGCTAAGTGTTTGCACAAAACAATAGAGATTACGCTCAAAGTGGCTTCTAGGGGATCATATGTTGGACTAGGCATGTGATCATTTGGCCATGGAGTTCATCCTAATGCCTTATCTTCCCCTATCATTGACACACATGAATGCAAGCACGTAACTCAATAAAGCAAATCGATCCAAGATAATTTCCAAAAGACATGTGACTTTCATACTCTCCTCAACTCAAGAAATCGGTTGTAATCACAAAATGCTCTTTCAAATAAATCAATGCACAAATTCCATCCATCCTGAGCTTCAAAGATCAAGTAAAATCAAGCAAGATTTCCCAACCAGAAAGCCGAAGATAAAGCATGCACCCGTCAATTACATTGATTCA
>NW_025952378.1:0-5000 GCF_023119035.1 Salvia hispanica | reverse complement strand
GCTTTTACATATTATTTCAGTAGGTTTTTACTTCATTCAAGTACTTAAATGTGGTTTCGCCGTCGCGTGCCGTTCTTTCTCTCTACAATATCTATCACCAACGCCATGGCGCTAATATGGTTTAATAAACACATGGAATAATGTAATAAATTATTGGAATGAAGTATGTGTGGAAGCATTTGAAGTACAGAATGAAGTAATAAACCTATATAATGAAGTAAAATGGGCTTGTAATGAAGCCGAAAAAATTTTCACAGCAGCACATCTCATCAAAAAAACTAGATCTAATGGCCCAGATTTGGTCTCTAGTTCGGTCTTTAAAATTGGTTCGACATTGATCACAACTCTATATATATATATATATATATATATAGAGTCCTATTATCCACAAATCCACTCTTAAAGACCGAACCACCGAACCCTACCAAATTAGGGCTTTTAGATCTAGTTTTTTATGGATAAAATACAGAAATTTATAAATTATTTTCGCCTTCATCACGAGCCTATTTTAATTCATCCGAAGGTAAATAAGTCATACTAACATGTTACGAAGATTTAACTTCGTTCCAGAATGTATTACTTCATTCTAGTAGGTTTTTACTTCATTCTAGTGAGTTTTTACTTCATTCCAGTAGGTTTTTACTTCATTTCAGTACGTAAATGTGGTTTCGCCGTTGCGTGTCGGTCTTTCTCTCTACAATATCTATCACCAACGCCATGGCGCTAATATGGTTTAATAAACACATTGAATAATGTAATAAATTGTTGGAATGAAGTATGTGTAGAAGCATTTGAAGTACAGAATGAAGTAATAAACATATATAATGAAGTAACATGGGCTAGTAATGAAGAAGAAAAAAATTTCGCAGCAGCACATCTCATCAAAAAAACTAGATCTAATGCTTGTCGGTCTTTCTCTCTACAATATCTATCACCAACGCCATGGCGCTAATATGGTTTAATAAACACATTGAATAATGTAATAAATTGTTGGAATGAAGTATGTGTAGAAGAAGCATTTGAAGTACAGAATGAAGTAATAAACCTATACAATGAAGTAACATGGGCTAGTAATGAAGAAGAAAAAAATTTCGCAGCAGCACATCTCATCAAAAAAACTAGATCTAATGGCCCAGATTTGGTCTCTAGTTCGGTCTTTAAAATTGGTTCGACATTGATCACAACTATATATATATATATATATATATATATATATATATATAGGGGTGTATTCAAATTAATGTGTAAAAATCTGTTAAAAAGGAAAACTAATCTCATCCATTGATTAGGTGTGATCTGATGGTTGATATGGAAGCCACGTGGAATTTAAAAATTAATAAAATAATCAAAAAGGGTAAAAATGGTAAAGCACAATTATACATGATTTCGATACATGATGTAGTTATATTTGTACATTATGTTCTATTAGTACATGATGTTAATGTATGAAAATTGTATTTTAATGTACAAGTCTCAAGCAGCATGTAAATAAATCACATAATAATCAGATCTATTTAGCAGATTATTTAGACAAAATCTATTCGCGTAATTATCACATGTATCATGCTCATAACTTGAATTAATCATGCTTTAAGAATATTGAAAACCTAAAACATGCTTTTCTACGGAGTAGAATAATACCTAATTAATTCTCCAAAGAATTGAAGATGGCTAGCGACTTCTCCACGTGTAGCTTTAAGTACTAGACCACAAATCTTCTCTCTGGTTCCCGAACTGTACTCTAATATCAGTGTGGGCTGATCTTACTAGAATACTAGGACTTAAATAAAGAAGACAGAAGAAATCCTTTTTGGAATAGGACTCAAATTCGAAATCTCCTACAGCTGGGAGAGATCGAAATTTTCGAAAATTGCAATATGAGATATTGTGTATTTTCTGTCTCCTTTATTCTCCTATTTATATTAAGTTCCTTTTGGGCCCAGACAGGGATCTATGGAAGGCTTTGGATATGGGCTCATCCAATTTACTTTTTACTAATTAAATTGAACCCACAATTTAATATAAGTTATAATTGGAATATTACGAGCAGCCACTACAGAAGTAATATTGAACTCTCCCCATCCAAATCCGAAATTATAAGTAATCCGGGTTTCCGTTTATCTTTCATTTCCCGTGCTTAAGATTAATATGTCCATTAATTAATTAATGTCTGCTATTGACTTAATTAATTAACTTCTTATTAATTCCAAGAGTGGACTTAGCATGAAACACTCATTTATTATTCATAGAGTAATCATACTCCAACTAGCTAGGTTCCGAATAATAAAACTTAGTTTCGCGCTCCTCTTGAGGACATTATCAAACGAGACTCACCTCGTGCACGATTCAATATAATAGCAATCCTAGCACCGCTAGATATCGATCACCACTGCCCAATATATCAGGATAATTGGGCTACGAAAAACCCGCACCATTTGATAAGTCAAAGCAATGCATAATCAATACCGTATGCTCAATGCTAACCTACATTGATTAAGAAATAAATATTTATCAAGACCTCGCCTTTCAGTAGATAGCCCAAGGCAAGTCTTGCTGTTAGATCCGTTCAGTGCTATACCACACCAATGTCATCTTATTTCAGTAAGGCTTAGAAATATACGGACTGACATTGCAACCTTTCTCGATGGGTAGTCTAATTCCATCTAGGTTGTGAAATTCATATTTTTCTTTGTTTAGAACTGACCGTATTACCTTAAAGTGGACGACGCCCACAACCGGTCTACTAAAACAAAGACTTAGACTTTGTTAAGTTAACTTATACATTTAAACATGCATTAACATCCATTAAATGTAAAACATAACAACATTATGACAAAAATAATCTGTTTTATTCATTGGAAAATAAAATAAGAGTTTTACAGTATTCAATCACTCGAAACGTGATTTCTAGTATACAAACTCTAACACTGAAACTTCACTATAACACTAAAATACTTCACTCTAACCATGTTTTACTTCACTGAATTGATAAAACAGAGCACTACAAGCATAGATGACAGACACTTCACTCTAACACTGGACTACTTCACTCTAACCATGTTTTACTTCACTCTAACCATGTTTTACTTCACTGAAATGGAAAAACAAAGCACTACAAGAATAGATGACAACCACTTCACTATAGCACTAGAATAGTGTAATACTTCACAAACACTTCACTCTAATAATGTAATACTTCACTAAATGAAAAACAGAGTATGTATTTGTTAATGTAATACTTCACTAATAATGTAATACTCACGATCGGAGTCTACGGTTGTTGTTTTTCTTTTTTTCTCTCGATCAAAACCTACACAAAAAAATAGAAGTAGTTAACTGTAGTGATTAACTGTAAGCAGATGTTCATATGTTTGAATTTGCAGAATTCTCAAAACTAACTTTTATTATAAAACTAAATTTAAATTACATGAGAAATCTAAATCATAAACTAGTAGAACAACTTGCATTTTGAAAAATCTTTCTGATTTGGATTCATTGTTCGACTATGGATGAAGGCGACGGCGATTGCAGACGCGATGGATGGAAACGGCGGCGATTGCAGGAACGAGAAGACGGCGACGATGGATGGAGACGACGGGAAGAATAGTGAAGGCGGGATCGATTGATTTGCGTAATTAAAATTGTTAACCTAATTTTATTAGAGAAATGTCCATTATACCCCCGCCTTGTATAGTGAAGTAAATTTGTGTTAGAGTGAACTGATTTCTCCTTTAAATTCGAAAATCACATGTGTTAAAACTAGCCCTTGATTTTCTTAATCTTGTGGCTGTGATTTGTTCTCTAGTTATATACTTAAGGGGCATTTGCCACATATCACTACTCTAAATTTATATATATATATATATATATATATATATATATATAAATAAATACTTTTGATATTTACAGTCTTTCCTCAAAAAATTTGAATTAATTTTATAAAAAAATTTGTACAATACAATGTTTACACCTATTATTTATGAGTTATTTAAATATTAACTTTAAATACAATACTTTAAATTATTTCATTTATAAGAGAATCTAAATACAGAATTACCAATTATCGAATTTTATCATCATTAATATTCTAATTTTAAAAGTAATTTTACATATGACTAAATAAAAATTAATAATAGTACTCCACAAAGCAATAAATTAAAGTAAAAAGAAAAACTGAAAAGAAATCGACATAAAATTAAGAATTAAGGTGTTAAGTATTTAAAGTTTTATATTTCCAAGAGGATTCAAATCATTTAATGACTTAGTCTCTTCATTGTACTACATTTATATGTAAGGGTATGTCTCACAAATTTGATACTTTTGAGACTTACTAATTTCGAGTAAATCAGCATTGAGTGTAGAATTTTTTATTAATATTTTATGTTTTATGGCTGGCCACAGCCATTTAACATAAGATGACAAAGAAAAAGGTGAGCAGGCCATTGCTTTAGCAAAATTGGATTGACATGCTTAGTTCCAACTCAATCATACTCACTTTTTTTCCCATTTATTTATGTATTTGGATATAATTAATATATACACAATGTTTTTCTGTGTGTGCTGAAATCTTGGTCCGACATTCACGCTACCTTCAATATTTAACTTGACACTTATTATTAATCTGAGCATTTTGTAGTTAATGTAACAATGGAGTATATATTTAACTCTGAAGAATTCATGATTCACTGTACAAAATCATTTTGTCCATTGTCTTTTTCTGGAAAGCAAGCTTCGATTCGGACTGATTTCTTTTACCCTTTTGAGATATTCCATAGATAAATGCTCAAGAACATTAAACATATACTACTATGTTGAGTAGTTAAATATTGTTATTACATATATATAATTAATTCTATGTTTCAAGTATTAGCTGTTGGCTGGGGCATCTTCCTGCAAGTAGCTTCTCTTAATTAACAGGATGAATTAACAAATTAACAAATCCTAAATGGATGTAATTTGAAAAATACATGTTCATTCGGATCAACAATCAACATAAATGT
>NW_025952377.1:0-31502 GCF_023119035.1 Salvia hispanica | reverse complement strand
TATATAAATTAATATTTTAGTGACAATGCGGAAGTAAAATGAATAGATGGAAGGGGATATGATAATCACTTGATCCTTTGATGATCACCCCAAAATATGAAATTAAATAAGATATCAAGCATTTTTTGGTCTTGCATCTTTGGGATTTTAAATGAAGAAAATGGGTACGTCAAAAAATGGAGTTACGCGCTGAATTTGAGAAAGAAAATGAGAGGATGTTAGAACTATTGTTGGATCTTACTAAAAAGGTTAACCGAATTAGTAAAAACTGAAAGTGTAAGTTTTGAACTATTGTTTTGTTTTAGAACTATTGTTGGATTTAATGTAAGTTTTGAATTTTGTTCTTTATAAATTGTCAATTTCAATTTTGTTCTTTATGGTTATCCAGATAATAAATTAGAAAAATAATGAGCACAAGAGGTGCTAGCAGAAAGAGCTGTCGATAATGCGAGAACAAATCACAATTTTGTGCTAGCAGAAAGAGCTGTCGATAATGAGCACAAGAGGTGCTAGAAAATTTGCGAGCAAAATGGAGGTGCTAGAAGAATTGCGAGCAAAATGGAGGTGCTAGGAATATTGCGAGCAAAATGGAGGTGCTAGAAGAATTGCGAGCAAAATGGAGGTGCTAGGAATATTGCGAGCACATACATAGTTTAATCGACATCCACCATTAGCGAGCAAAAAGGTGGTCGCAAATGAACTTCTGCTCGCAAAAACTACTCACAAATTTGCTACAAGCGCTATAGCGAGCAGAGTTTTTGCTCACAATCTGCTAGCAAAACTTATATTTGCGAGCACTTTTATATAGTTTTGCTAGCACTCTGGTGCTCACAAACGAGCGCTTTTTTTGTAGTGAGTTTTTGCTCAGTACAATCAATAAAAAAAGAAATATTTGAACAACAATAAACCTAAAATGATAAGAATATGAAAACAAAGGACCTCGATTCCTATGAAGAATCGCAACTAGCCAATCCAACCTAATTGTATACATGTGCCGTGTGCGTTGCCTAACGAACTAAAGCAGCCTAACCAATCGATTTGGAATTTCGTAAACACATGGAGGAACTCTGTCAAAATGAGGTTTTTCATACACTCATGAAGTCCACAAATATTTATTGTGGGACACTGGGACGTGTGATTTGCATGTATGGCTTTTGTTCTGGTTCCCAGGTTCCCAGTGGGATTGATTGTATCATTCAACACAAAACTTCTATGGTAGTAATTAATTATGTTCATATGACGACTAAGTCTCAAGGGTTAATAGTATAAAGACTATGTAAAGTTGTACGTATATCAGTTTGAATTATACAATCCTAACCCAAATCTCCTTTAAGCTACTAAGCTAGTGATTAATCTAGTCTCATTTAACATAATACATCGATTTGATGCTTGCTTCTAAAGTCTCTCCAACTCTTATTGATCAGACTGTTAATTACTCCCTCCGTCCCAGATTTGTAGTAACATTTTGCCAAAAAAGTCCGTCCCACATTTGGAGTAATATTTAGAATTTACTATATTTGCACATAAAATTTTACCCCATTATTCACTAAAATTACACTCAAATGCCATTATCTATATTAAAATAAATCAAAATAAAAATAAAAAATCAAAAAGTCAAAAAGGGACCCACCTTCAACCAACTCATTTCATTTATTACACACACTTCATCATCTCACTTCATTTATTACACACTCCATCATCTCACTCCACCACCTCATTTCATTTATTACACACTCCACATCTCACTTCATTAATTACACACTTTACCAATTCCTAAAATCCGTGCCATAACTAAATGTTACTACAAACGTGGGACGGGGGAGTATTTCTCTTTCTAGCATAGACTACTAATTTCTTAAATAGTACGGAGTACAAAGGATCAAGAATCATTAAATCTACCACGAATCAAGCATAAAAAAAACATACTAGTAGTACTTAAAAAAATTAAACCATATGAAAATATGTATCTGCACCAACAAAATAACTTAATCGAATTCATTCTGATTTTTCCAAAAGCCAAGTGAGACTCCAGAAAGTTTCAGCCGACTGGGTGAGTTTCCCACCATAAACTCCACCTGTTCGGCTCCGATAGAAAGACTTCTAGAGAATCGTCTCCTACTTCCACCAGGTTCCGAAATTAGTTATTCACTTACTGTATTAATTTGGAGTATAAATTCAAAGGTTAGGATTCAATTCAGGCTAAAAACAACTCTTTCAACTCTACAAGACAACAAATTCATGAGTGAAACTCCCTGATCGTTCCTGATGAAAGATATTCCCACCAAATATATGAACAAGAAAGTATTTTTAATAAAATATTTGATCTATACGTACGTCCAGTTAGTACCTATTTAAAAAGATTGGAAAATGAATAAATCATGTTCTTTGCCAGCAATTAATCAAAATAATCAAATTTGGTCTAAGATAGTCTTTTTAGATAGAAAATTACTTGAGCAGACTCCCTAAATTTCTCCCTTCGTCCAATTAGATATGGATTTCATTTTAGAGGAATATTTAATCAAAGGATACAGTGAAATGAATCCAGTCATTTACCTTTTAACAGCATATTACTTTACTGCTAAAAATCCAGAAATTTCTAATTTGCAGCCCAAATTCAAAATAAAAAACTAAAATACACATTGCTCTTTCAAATTGTTTTCAAATCTCCATCGAAGTTAAAAACATTTGGCCATAACATCAAACTGATCTGTTCATTCATTACATTTCTAGCACGAAATTACAAAACAAAAATGAGAAGAACAGATGTAAAACTTTAGATCTAAACAGTCACTTAAAATGCCCTAATCAAATATGAACCATCAAATTAAAAGTATTTAGGGGCAGCAAAAGCAGAGAATTTAGGAGCTAGTGAATTTGGTAACAGCTTTTGTCCCTTCAGAGACGGCGTGCTTCGCCAATTCACCGGGCAGAACCAGCCTCACCGCGGTCTGGATCTCTCGAGAAGTGATGGTAGGCTTCTTGTTGTAGCGCGCGAGCCGCGACGACTCCTGCGCGAGCTTCTCGAAGATGTCGTTGATGAAGCTGTTCATGATCCCCATCGCCTTGCTGGAGATGCCGATGTCCGGGTGGACCTGCTTCAGCACCTTGAAGATGTAGATCTTGTACGTCTCCACGTTCTTCTTGTTCCTCTTCTTCTTCTTGTCGGCGGAGGCGGCGCCGGCGTCCTTCGGCAGCTTCTTCCCGGCCTTCGGCTTCTTCTCAGCCGGAGCTTTCTCGGCGGTGGGGGCCTTCTCGGCGGCTGGCTTCTTCTCCGCGGGTTTCTTCTCAGCCTTCGGCGCCATTTTCAGAGAGAGAGAGTTTGGATTGGAATTCGGATCGGAATTGAATTGGATTGAATTGAATTGAAATGGAGGTGATGAGTGATGTTGGAGAGTAGGGTTTGTTATATAGGAAAAGAGGGGCGGAATGTGATTGGTGAAATTTAGTTGGAGCGGATCGACATTATTAGCCGTTCAGATAGTACCTAGAAACTGACGGTGGAGATTAGAGGATGATTGGATTCTGGTTTTTCAATTTTTGGCGCGTTGGCGCGAGTGACTTGAAAATGAATTTTGAATTATTAGCATTTCATTTTCGCACTGATTTTCCCTCTAAATAAATAACCTATCTTATTTTCACTCTAAATAAATAACCTATCTTATTTTCACTCTAAATAAATAACCTATCTTATTTATGGGAATCAATTATCAATCATAAGGAGACTGTTAGAATTAAAATGTTCGTATATGATTTTTTATGTAAAATGGTAAAACTATGTTTTATGTTTAATTCTTTATATCTCCAAATATTGATATATTCGGCCTAAGAATTTAAGAAGATTTGACATGTACATCTCTTTATAGGATTTTTTCAGTTAATTGAATTAAATTTAATAATTGAATTCAATTTAAACTCATTAGAATATGAATTATTATCACTGTGATTAAGATTTAAATAGCTACTGACCCTTATATAAATACGGCTGTAAAGTTTGTATATACCGGAGCATGCATGCTGTTTTTTCTATTAAAACGCAAAGATTACAGTATAAAATCTTAATTATCATTGATCGACTCAACTATTTCGTACTTGATTATCACAAGTTCCTAAAATTTAAACCTTGACTTGTGAATACCAAAAATTGAATAATTTATTCAAGCAAATTTCCAAAATAAGCCCAAACTAATAGCTTCTTTCTTTAAATTGAATTTCACTACCATATATCTCAAAAGAAAAACAACAATATAAATTGAATTCTTTGGACAATATTTAACCAAATAAGCAGATCTACAATGTATAAAATCATCTTGTTGTTTCTATGTGTGGAAGTCTTCTTTTTGCGAGAGGTTGTGGATGGTTGTTTTGCTACAACAAAACATCACGTTTATATCCTCAATAATCTCGTTTCAAATTCAACATCGTTGAATATTCATTGTGCATCTAAAGATGACGACCTTGGATTTCATACCATCTCGGCCAACCAAAAATATGAATGGAGCTTTTGTAAAAACTTCTTTTCGACTACGTTATTCTACTGTCATCTCTGGTGGGATTCAGAGGACAAAGCTTTTGATGTTTTTCATGAAAAATTCTTTGCATGATCCACACACGATTCGTGGTGGGTAGCAAAGAATGATGGTATTTATTTCAGTGATTATCCTCAACCTTTTCCATTGACGAAAATATATGATTGGAGTAATTAAGAAAAAAGATAGGAGTAGTACATAAATGTTGCCTACACTCTTCTTGATGATGTATTACTTCTGAGCTCCGACTGTTGCATATGAATAAAGATTTAGTTACGAATAACATATTTGTCGTGTAATCGTTTCAAGAGATGTTATATGCAACGTTACTGTGACTATAATGTTTAGTGGTAGTAGTAAACTCTTTGTTGTGTACTAGTAGTTACTTACTACTCCCTCCGTCCCACAAGAATATGCACTCTTTTCTTTTTAGTACGTACTATAAGAATATGCATTTTCTAATTTTAAAATCCATTTTATCTCTAATTAGGTGAGACTCATTCTCCACTAACAATACTTTAATTATTTATTCTCTCTATCTCTCTCTTACTTTACCAATTTTGTATTAAAACTCGTGTCAAACTCAAAGTACATGAGTATTATTTAGGAACTGAGGGAGTATGTACAATCTCTAGCTACGTGAAGAACTCTACATATCACGGTACTTAAACATTTAACATTCAACCAAATTAATCGTAATTAAAAAACATAGTCAGTTACTAGTTGTTGGAAGAAAATCACGGAAGATCTCGCCATATCTGGAGGAAGATACTCGAGATTATTCTATACCAATCATAGAAGATTTGAATCATGTAATTAATGGTAATTAGGTTTTCCTTGTATAGTTTTTCCTAAGCCTATTTATAGTGCCTAATGTACAAAGTCACATATCAATGAATAATAGAATTACTCCCTTTACCGATCCCAATCTCTCTTAATATAAACCAATATCGAAACATTCTGGAGCGTTGTTTAAGTTTCGGCTGGCCGAACCGAGTAAAATTCGACAACGAGAGATCCTCAAGGAGGACCCCTCCCCATCGTTGAATCGCCACGGGGGGTGAAGAGGAGGCCTCGACGCACATCATGCCACCGGCGCCCCTCCCCACCGAAATGCCGCCGGCGGAACCCCGGAGAAACATCACCCGGGGGGGAAATTTGGAAGCGGTTTTCTTGTCGAACCGCCGACGAGGGAGGGGACCCCGCGCCCCAGCTACCGCCCCCCGGGGGAAACCGCCGAAAACAAATCTCGGGTTTCCCCACCCCCAAGTCAAGCACACGTTTTTGACGTGTTTAAACAGGGGACCGGAGTGGTGGGAGGAGAGGCAGGAGAGAACGTCCCTCAAGAAAAATGGGGGTCGATTTAGAGGGGGGACAACCGAGAAAAAAAAACGGGAATTATGGGGAAGACCGGAAATGCCCGGGGGGGACTGGAAAGCTTCCCCGGGGGGAACGCGGGGGAAGGGGCTTCCCCGAGAGGGGGAGGGGGCCCCAGAACGGGGGTTTTTAAAACCAAACCCCGGCTTTTCTCTCAATCCCCTTTTTTAATCCTAAGTTTATTAAATTAGAAAATAGCCCCATCTTAAAAAAAGGGCCCCCCAGACTTTCAAACCTTTTACCCTATAGAAATCGAAAAATCTAATATTGACCCGATTTTAAATTTGTGTCCAAAAACCCCCTTTGCTCCTTTAAAAAAAATTCCCCCGGGCAATCTTGTGAATAACCGGTGATAAAGGGTTGGATATTTGTTTTGGGGGGCCCCATACTAACTCGGATAAAAATTTTGGGCATGGGAAAATTTAAAAAACCCATATTAGAACCGGGGAAGAATTGGGGGACCCGGCACTATTGAAAATTTCTCTTACACTTCGTCTCGAAATTGTTTATATTTTCCCGCCTTATCTCGGTTGATGTCTATCGGTCGTGACGAAGGTTGTTGTACTCTTCAATGCACCCCGGACGTTTTTACAGATATTCACAAGGGGATTCGGGCGGGGACCGGAAAAAATGGACTCTACTTCGTGGGCGAGATAGCTCAACATGGCGGCGTGCCGGCTCACGGGTCCCCGAAACAAGAAATTTGGGGTTTTGGGAAAAGCAGGACACCCTTCTCCCGGTAAATTTAAACTTATTTTTCCAAGCTTTTATTCCTAGATTTTTTAGGAACTTGTGTTTTGGCCAAGAGCCCCAATCCTTTAAAATATCAAACACTGTATCAAACTATTTTTTCTTTAGAAAATCTAAAGTGTGGGGGCCCGCACCAATTGTTGGGGGGGAAAGGTTTTTGATCTTTGGATTTTTTTTATTATGAAATTGGGGATTTTATTTATTTTATGAAACATAAGTCCCAGGTCATGGGTAAGTTTGTCTTGTTTTTTTTAAAAGGTTAAACCCCAATTCATACAAACCCTCAAAAATCTTCGATTTGATAATGGGAGGAATTTTTAATAGCCCTATGACCAATTTTTTCAAGAAAAGGGAAGGGTTACCACTTGGTTTTTCACCCGAAAAAAATGGGGAGCAACGGAAAAATAGGACAATCCAGAAATAACCCGGGGCCCCAATGATTGAATCCAAAGTCCCAAAAAAATTTGGGGGTATAGCCACATTTTGCATCTCATGAATCGCCTTTCCCACAAAAAAACCCTTTAAAAAAAAAACCCCTGATATCCTTTTAAACTATCCACAACCCTCAACACCCAACCTTAACCCAAAGTCTTTTGGCCCACGGTCATGTTCATGTCCCAAAAACGAAAGAACCAAATTATCCCCATGTGCTACCAAATGTGTTTTCGGGGTACGGGTAAACCAGGGCTACCGATGTTTTTTCCCCAATACCCAAAAAATTTCCACCACCATGAAGTAATTTCCTAGAAACCATTCTTTTACCCAACCCGTAGTCCCGGGGGGAAATGATCCCGAAACCCGCGGGCTATCTTAGGGGTTGTGCCCTTCCAAACTCTTCGATGGGATCTAAATAAAAAGGCACCCGCCAGAGGTCTCGGCCAAACCCAGTCATCCCCTCCGCGATCCCATCCTTTCCAAGATATCGAGGAATCAACCAATCCCGTTATGGTTTCTCTGATCCATAAGTCAGAATCACGAAAAGACAACAGATTTGGATCGGGTAGCTCCCTTATCGAAGTACAAGAGGGGGCCCACCAAGAGATATTCTCCCCAAAAATTGGAAAAAAAAGGCCAAACGGAGTGGCAACTTTGTGCAAGGAAATCCCACAAAAATGGCAAGATTTAAGGGCTTTTTACGAGGAAAAAGAGATTCCCGGGGGAAAGAATGAAACATAAAACGGGGGGAGGCAATGTTCAAAATGAAGGAATAAGGCACTAATGAGGAACATACGGGGCAAACCAATTTCGGGAGTAAAGGGTCGGGGTGATGGGTGTTTACATAAAAAGGGGGACCCCATGGCGATGGAGATATAAAGCCGGGTTTTTAGCAAAAGGATACACCCAAACTTATGGTGTAGATTCGCGAGACTTTCTCACCCGTGGCGAAGATTAACACCCTGGGGTGTTATTTGATCGGGTAACAAGGTTGGCGCTTTATCGTTCGATGGACCCAGCCTTTCGAGGAATTTCCAAAACCGTTTTTTGGAGCCCCACCGGGGTTTACGGGCGAGTTCCAAAAGGGGAAGTATGAAGCTGGAAGACATTATACGGGTGAAACGCCCCCAGAGCATGGTGGGAGGCCCGAGGTGATGGAAAAAAGGGACAAGGAGCAACACCATAGGGTTTATCAAGAAACAAGAAGGGAAAATCACGTGTTTGATCATATACGTGGATGGCATGATTATCACCGGGGATGATGAAGAAGAAATGGCCAAGCTAAGGAAAAACTTATTCATGAATTTGAGATGAAAGACTTGGGACTACTGAAGTATTTTTGGGAATAGAGGTGCTAAGGTCGAAGAAGGGAATTTTCATAAATCGAAGGTATGTGCTTTGGATTTGTTGGTGAAGTTGGGATGGTGGATTGTAAACCGGCGAGATACCCCGATGGTTCAAAACCATGGACTGCAATGAGGAAAGAGGCGAAGCAAAGCTGACAGAGGGAAATACCAACGCTTAGTTGGGAAATTGATTTATCTATCACATACGAGACCGGATATTGCCTATCTTTGTAGGGGTTGTAAGCCAGTTCATGCACGCACCCAAGAAGAACACTGGGAGGCGCTTATGGATTGTCGTATTTAAAGGAATAGGCCGAACATGGGCTTTTGTTTGAGAAACATGGACACTTACGAGATACATGGATTTACCGATGCCGATCGGGCCGGAAACCCAAATGATAGGAAGTCGATCAAGTAGGTATCTCACCTTTGTAGGAGTAATCTTGTGACATGGAGGAGTAAACATAAAGTAGTGGCACTATCTAGTGCGGAGGCAGATTTCGAGGATTAAGAGTGGTTTGACTGAGTTGCTATGGTTGCGAAAGCTTATGAAGGAGTTGGAGTTGTTCTCATCCCAAACATGCGATGATATTGCGATAATAAGGCAGCTATCGTATTTCGGAGAATCCGGTTCAACATGATCGAACCAAACATGTGGAAGTGGATAGACACTTCATAAAGGATAACATTGAAGCAAAGATTGTTGAGATGCCATATGTCAAGTCCGAGGATCACTAGAGTCATCCCGACGAAGCGTGAACTCAAATCCTTTCAAGAGGTATTATGCAAGTTGAGTATCGGAAACCCCGTACTTAACTTGAGGGGGAGTGTTAGAAGAAAATACGGAAGATCTGCCATATCCGGAGGAAGATACTCGAGATTATTCTATACCAATCATAGAAGATTTGAATCATGTAATTAATGGTAATTAGGTTTTCCTTGTATAGTTTTTCCTAAGCCTATTTATAGTGCCTAATGTACAAAGTCACATATCAATGAATAATAGAATTACTCCCTTTACCGATCCCAATCCCTCTTTAACACTTCTTCGCTACATAAGTCGTATTATTACAATTATAACAACAAATCATTAATTGACATACATGAAAGTCCAATTTGAATAAAATATTCAAAAAATATAATCTTCTGGATTAAAGAATTTGGAGACTATCGGAATTATTAATTAGATCGGGTGATATATATACATGTATTAGTCTACATGTTAAATTTTATGCGTACAAAGTAATATGCGCCTACTAACACCGAAAACTGTGTTCGGAATAAGTGTACTAGAGAACTTTCAACTACAATAATACACTTAATGAGTGGAGACCATCAAACCACGCACAATTTATTTGAAATATCATACATGCTCTTATTATTAATTATCCTATACCACTACAATTTAAAACGTCGCAACTCGTGGTGGGACCTATTAGAATTTTCAGCAAAGAAAATCAGTTTTAAGGAAAAGTTGCCATTTGAAAAATATTGCAATACAAGTATACAACATCAACTTACTGTACGCAGAAAAATGACTCGTCCATGCAAAAGAACTAGTCTCGTTTTACGGCACTTCATCATTCAAATTATTTTCCTCATAAATAGAGCTAATTAACAATCTCTTCAATCATCATTCCTAACTTCTTGGTATCACTCAACATCATATACACATACGTAACACCATGAAGATTTCAACTAATATTACATACTCTTACCACTTGCCATACTCTTGGTCGTGCCATCCGATGCACAACTATCTTCGACTTTCTACGCATACAGTACATGTCCCGATGCACAGGCACAATCCTAACCCCTCCATCAGGCAGAAGTCGGGAATCAACGAGCAGAGGATGGCGGCCTCCCTTGTTCGCCTCCACTTCCACGATTGCTTCGCTCAGGTACTATATATACTCTATTCATCTAATATTTCTCATAATTAATTTATTTATTATGATTAATAATTTATTTGGTAAATAATTAGTGTGATGCATCAATCCTATTGGATGATACCACTGGAGAAAGAGCTGCATTGCAGAATGGCGATTCGGTTAGAGGTTTCTGAGGTGGTGGAAGACGCGGGCTGGAAGGTGGAGGCGAAGCCCCGGGGTGGTGTCGTGCGGGATGTGCTTGGCAGTGGCGGCGCTGTGATGCAACGGTGGCGGTTGGAGGGCAGTCTGGACAGTGAATCTAGGGAGGAGGGATTCCCCAGCCGCCGCCACTAGAGCGCCTGCTGAAAACGATCTACCTAGGTTCACTGATCCTCTCCCAACCCTCATATCCAATTTTGAAAACAAAAACTTAAACGAAAGGGATTTAAGTTGCTTTGTCAGGTAAAACTAGGGTTTTCATATTTTCAATTTCAACATTTAATTTATAGATTGATCAGCTAATTAATTAATTGGAATGGAAATTTTTGCAGGGTCTCATAATGCATTGGCAAGCACGGTGCGTGACTTTCCGGGACAGGATCTATGGAAACGAGAGCATTGACCCAGACTTCGCGATCACGCGGCGTGCGAATCGCCCTGAAAGCGGCGGCAACGGCAATCTGGCGCCGTTGGATGAGGTTACTCCGAACAGCTGACAACACTTACTTTAGGAATCTGCAAAGTTTAAGAGGTCTGCTGGAATCGGATCAGTTCTTTTCTCAGCGGAGGATCGACTGACAGCATTGTGAATACATCGACAATCCTGACAGATTTTTGTCGGATTTCGCCCGCCATGATAAAAATGGGGATATCGAACCATTAACGGGTGGAGTTTTAATTGGGAAGGACATGGGTTCCAGTAACTGATATACAAATAAAAATTTATGTTTTCGAAATTCGAATAATTTCTTGTTATATACATAACGGGGATCAGTTTGTTATCATCTTTAACTCATGTTTGTTACAAGTCAAAATATAAGTTTTTCAATGATACGTTGTCTTTTATTTGATCAAAAAAATTGGTACTGTTGAGACTTGGAAATCCATTATATATTTGCATAATATGGGCAAACATCTGGTAACTTTTTCACTTTTTCCATGTTTATTATTAGATTGTTGGGAAGAAACTAAAAAAAACATATAATGTCCCACATCTAAGTAAGACAAAACCAAAATAAGATATAAATCTAATAATTTCCCTTTTATCACCTATTGGTTTTGGATTTTAAAACCCCTGAATTTCTACCAGGTAGCAAAATAGATTAATTATTATAATATCCCAAGACAAAAATGTTTTTACTACTATTTTTATACTCATTTATTATTTTTCTTCAACAAAATAGAATAATTACCTACAAAAGTTTAAATTTAAAAATTTTGTTTAATTGCGAAAAAACCCAAAAAAAGAACAAAAAAAACCCAAAATATAATGCATTAAAAATCAAAGTAAAACAAATGTATTTGACTATCAGTGAATGATGTTTAAAAGTCAAAGGGGCATTTTCTTAATTCCAAATGTTGTACAATTCAACAATTGTAGCAAAACCAATTTAAATTGCTCTCAAGTCATAACAGCATCAATTTTCAGACTCACTAAACATCAAGACATTAAGGGTGCGTTCAATACCATGGAATTCAGGTTTTGAAATTGGAATTGAGTCTCGAATTCCAAATCTGTTTTCCATACCACAAAAATATGTTGATTTGCAATTGAATTTCAATTCTACAATTCCAATCCCATATACTCCCTCCATCTTTTATGTGAATCCGGTGTTCACAATCATAGTATACAACGATATTGAGGGTCATGGATTGATTGAGGTCAGAAGAGGCGACACATCACAAGAAACCAAGTGGAACCGGAGTCGATTCAACAATAATTTTCCTATCAAGATTACTTCCAAATTTTCGACTCTACAACCTCCATTATCTTCTTCTTCGAAAGGGCTCCACGTGAATACCTTACATCCCCCTAACGGAGACCGAGAGGAGAAGATATACCCTTTTTTATTTGATCTCATCGTGCCTTCAGGAGTTAGGGGTTTAGGGTTATAAGGGACTTCGATCCTAGGACCTAATCTACGGTTTCTCACTTCAATAGGGAGTTTAATCTATAATTGTGATCGACTTAATAACTCTAGTGACACTAAAAGGTCGACAAATAGATTGGATAAGAGCTTAGAATTGTGCATCGGATCCTTGAGTTCTACTACATTTTCTCCATAGTATCTTTTCACGATCTTGTTTACTTATTTTTATTTGTTACTTGCTCATTATATGCTTTTATTAGTTGTAAGAACAAACCAAATCATTTCGATTGTCTAGATAGTAGTTAATGTTTGTTCATGGTACTTAAGTTGATACAATTCGCCTATGTGGGATACAATATTCTTGCTTATTAATTGTTGCACTAGCCTCGCACATTTGCGGGTATTGCTTATGTAATAATAAGTTGAGTCACCTCTTTTACCCGACCCAATTATCTTGGAAGAGATGATACCGATGTGCCCTTGCTGCTTCTCTACGATCTATTGATGGATAGTTTCTTACCATGAGTTTCGTGTATGAGGAAAACCCAAAGTGAAGTTCAAAATTTTTTGGTTTAATTTCTTTGAAATTATAAAGTTACGAATAATTTGTTTTCAAATTTTGAATTTAGTTTGGTTCTTTGATCAAATTTGTATTTAATTTGAGTTTTGTATCCAGTTTTTCAACGAGTGGGCTTTCTGTTCAGTATTCCAATTCAGTTAATTTTCACAAAAAAAAGCAGTTTACGTTGTGAGTGATATTTGAGAGGGGAATGGGAAATGAATGAATGTAGACATAGGCTTAACTCATCATGTTAGTTTATGCAATGAATGAATGTAGGTGTGTAGGATGGGGGCAGACCCCAATATATGTTTCATTCAAATATCCACATTGCAAAATGACAATTGGGCATCGTCAACTAGTCCTCCTATGGTGCCGCTGGACTGGATTTGTAGCTACTGAGTTCTGAGTCTTTTCGCATATTGGTTGAATCAATCAAAAGCAACAATTGACAATGTTGATGTGGGATATATATCTCACCATGATAAGGATAAGGATAAGGATAAGATGAAGGCTTCCCAATCACCACCTTACTGTAGGAAACTGGGAAAGGTATACACACAACATATCATTAATTGACATTATACATGAAAGTCCACTTAAATAAAATATTTCCAAAAAATGCAATCTTCTGGATAGAAGAATTTGGAGACTACGGGAATTAATTATAAGTAATATGCATAGTAACACAAAATTGATTCAGAATATGTGTACTAAAGAATTTTCAATTCCAATAAATTTATTTGAAATATCATACATGCTCTTATTATTAATCATCTAATACCACCACAATTTTAAAAACGTCGCAACTCGTGGTGGGACCAATTAGAATTTTCAAAGCTTGGCATTTGAAAAATATTGCAATACTCACTACAAAAAAAATCGTAATTTGGGGATGTGATGGATCAATCCTATTGGATGATAGAACTGCATTGCAGAATGTTAATTCTGTTAGAGGGTTCGAGGTGGTGGAAGCTGCAAAGCAGGCGGTGGAGGCGATATGCCCCGGTGTGGTGTCGTGCGCGGACGTGCTGACAGTGGCGGCGCGTGATGCAACGGTGGACAGTGAATCTAGGAGGAGGGATTCCCCGCCGCCGCCACCAGAACGCTTGCTGAAAACGATCTTCCTAGGACCACCGATTGGGCAAGCGCGATATTGCGTGATTATCCGGGACCGGATCTACGTCAACGAGAGCATCGACCGAACTTTGCGATCACGCTGCGGCGCAACTGCCCTCAAACCGGCGGCGACGGCAATCTGGTGCCGTTGGATGGGGTGACTCCGAACAGCCTCGACAACAATTTAGTTTAGGAATCTGCGGAATGGGAGAGGTCTGCTGCAATCGGATCAAGTTCTTGTCAACAGTACTGTGCAGGAATACATCGACAATCCTGGCAGGTTCTCGTCGGATTTCGGCGCCGCCATGATCAAAATGGGGGATATCGAACCATTAACTGGCGGAGCTTAGAAGGACATGTGGTTCCAGTAATTGATTATATACATATTAAAATTTAATGTTATCGAAATTCGAATAATTAATAGAATGTGTGCTGTGATCATCATCGTCATGTAACTCATGTTGTTACTATGTCAAAGTGTATTATCAGTTTTTCAATGATACGTTGCCTTTTATTTCACAATAGTTATTTGTTTGTTTTCATATTCAATCCAGAAATTGCTGCTATTGAGACTTGTAACCATTATCGTGCATAATGTTTGCAATGCATCTACTGTAGTAGTAACGTTTTCACTATTTCGTACAATGTTCATTTGTTACATAACCGTATTACTTGTATTCATTTATTTCTTATACTTCCTCCGTCCAAAAAAAATAGGGCAATTGGTGTATGGCACGGGTTGTAATGTATAATTTGGTAAAAGTGAGGGAAGGGAAAAAAGTAAGAGGAAAGGGAAAAAAATAAGTGAGAAGTAGTGTTAGTGGAATGATGTGTAGGGTTATTATTTGTGGACGAAAATGGTAAATATACATTATTTTTTTGGAGGGAAAAAAAGTATAAAATAGATTAATTATGTACAACCTAAAAAAGAAAAAAACCCCAAAAAATATATATTAGAAAACAAAGTAAAACAAAAGTATTTGGTTATCAGAGAATGATATTTAGAAGTCAAAGGGGTTTTCTTAATTCCAAATGCTGTACAAGTAATTAGCAAAACCAAGTTAAATTGCTTTCAAGTCTGAATAACATCAATTTTGAGACTCGCTCAACGTCAAGACACTAACGCCTTTTGGGATTGACCCAAAACTGAAGTATGCAACGGGGAACCACATTGCTGGCTATAAGAGCATCTACATAGGCGGACGATGCGTCGGACGATGCATCATCCGTCGCACCTCGTACGTGGCATCGCGGATGATGCGACGCGTTTTTATTTTTAATTGAATTTAATTTGCTTTACAAAACTTATATATATTCTCACTTTTTTCACTCATTTTTCACTTCTTTCACTCTCAAATTCACACTACATATTCTACACTTCAAACAAAATGAATCTCGGAGATTACCCAAGTCCGAATTGTCCGATGTTCGGTGGTGCACGATGGCCGGGTCGAACCCGACGACTACGGCCATTCGACACCAACGCCCAGACGATCCCGAATTCATCACGGACTCGTCGGGCTGTCGGACATGGAGCCTTCTCGAACCGCACACCCGCCGCCGCCGCCCGCTCCGCGGCCTATCCCCGGGCCCCTGCACGGCTCCGCCACCAAGAGAGGCGCCCAAGGCACGAGCCGGTTGCCGCAACGGCGGTGGTGAAGAGTTCGCCGGGAAGGACGAACTACGTCCCTGGGCGAATCCTTCGTCTTGACAAGATGTTGGATTGATGTGTCGGAGGATCGGTGTTCGCCAACAACCGGAAGGTTACGGCACTTTGGGGCGCATCACCAGAAAAAAACAACGAGGCCAAGCCCCCCCACGCCTACAAGCGTCATGGGAGCGCTACGCAAGCAGGATCAAATAAAGAAGCAGGTCAACTGCTTCGTGGGGAGTACTACAAGTGCGAGAGGAGCAGCCAACGGTGAGTCTGTCGGATGTGCGCGACAAAGCGGTGAGATCGTACACGTCATTGTACGGCGACTTGAAGCACTACCAGTCCTGGGTGATCTTGAAGGAGAAGCAGGTTCATTGGTGGTATGATTCCCCAATCGACGGCAGAAGAAGAGGGCGTCGAAGCGCACCTTCGCCGATTATACAAGCGACGGGCGGCGCGTCTCCAATGGATCTCAACAATCCGGTGTTCGAGTATGAGAGGTACGGCACTCCGATATCCCGGCGTCCCCTAGCATCAAGGCTGCCAAGGCCAAGGGCAAGGCCATGCCGCAAGCCCGCCGAGTGCGACCCGAGCGAGACTTCGGGCGTCGCATGCCTATACGGATTTGGTGGCCTCCTCCGACTACGGGACGTTGTTGGACGCGCACGCGCACGATGCGAGCGACAACCGGCTCAAATCAAAGACATCCACGGATGATCGATGGCCTCGGCCGCGATGGGACTACTCTAGACGGATTTAGTGCACTTTTTTTTTAATTTCTTAGTTTGTAACTTTTTTTTTATTTCTTATTTTGTAACTTTTTTATTAATTAAGTAAATGTAGGATTTGCCTTAATTGTGTTGTTTTTATTTATTTATTTTTGCTTGATATATTTGCATAAATTATATAAATACAAAATAGAAATAAAATGCTTAGAGGCGTGCTTAGGGCGGTCTATAGTCCGCCCCATTGCAAGTGGAAGTGGCGGAAGATAAAATCTGACATGGCGGTGCTAGGGCGTCGCTTAGGGTGTCCCACTGTAGATCCCCTAAGCGCTCACTTAACAACGAGCACAAGAGCGGTGATTTCTAAATGGCTCCTTTTTTATCGTGATTAGTCAATTTTGGATGAGTTAAGATGGAGAATTTGACGTGGAAAGTTGGATTATATCGTATTCATAATCTTAAAAGTGATGGTATCCGTGGGACACAACAATTCTTTTGGTCTGAAAGGATAGGCAATCCATCACTTTATGAAACTAAGAAATTGTACCGAGACACAATTAAACTAACAAAAATGCACTTAATAGCAAGGGACTCAAATATTACGATCAATAAACAAATACTCCATATAGAAATGCACGTACGTGAAGATGATGAGAATAGAATCAAAGAGTCGTAATGAGCATTAATCATTATCTATTAAATTAAGTTAATGAATAATGAAAACTGAAACATCAAGAAAACTGATACTCTTAGAGTATTTTACTAATATCTTTAAATCGTAGAAGATTGAAAAAAAGTGGATAGACTACCATTGGATGAATAAAAATCATATCAGCTCCAATTGCCTTGATCTCGATCCTAGACTGGACAACGCTCACTCACGCCACCACCAATCAAATTGCGCCACATAGGGCTAGCTGGCTCGCCACCCTCCTCTCCACAGCGTGATGCTTGGTGAGACGAGCCACCCGTAACGGGGCTCGGCCCGTCTCATCTCGGTGGCGGGTGCTCTTACTTATTTGCCCCCTTCCGTGTAAAATTTTAGCGTAAATAATTACTATGTCAGGCACAATCCCTTTCTAATTTTGCAAGTGAAAAAGCAATTTATATACTACCTCTTCCATCTCGAAAATATAAATTACTATTAGTCCGTCCCGAAAATTATGAATTTTCGATTTTGGAAATCCCACTAAACTACTAATAATGTGTATCCTATACTTTCCATCACGCTTTCTCTTCATATTTTGGAGCATTATTTTATCAATTGTGCAATTAAACTCATGCCTAACTAAAAGTTTATATTTTTTAGGAAAGAATGGAGTAATATACGGTTCCAACAATCTGATTTTTTTTTTTTAAATTTTTCTTACATTTTTTGTTTCAGATGTCATAATAATACTTAAATTCGCATCTTTTTGAAAATATTAAGTTTGTTCTGTAATGTCATAGAATAAAGAAATTTAAATAATGGATGTGCCTATGTAATTTACTCGTATGAATAAAATATAGTGTCATTTAAAGCCCAGAATTTTAGATGATGTGGACCTGTGATTATAGGCTCAGAATAGTAGGATATTATTGGTCTTTCTCATTAGGCTCACATAGGATAGTTGGCCCAAATCAAGTCTAATAATTAAATAAAGAGAATATTGGTTGGCCCAAATCAAGTGAAAATGACTCCATTACTAAAATAAAAAAAGTACATAATAATACTCTGATATTTCAAATTAAATACATATAAAAATAAATTTACTATTAAGTACATTACGTTTTAATAATAAAAATTAGATGAATGAAAGTTAAATGAAAAATTCAAATATCATTTTGAGCTTGATTTACTAGATAAAAAGTTAAATCTTTTCTTAATATATATATACTCAAAATGTAACATTCGAATTTTCAAACCCTAATTTTAGAACCGTAAAATTTTTATTTAATACTATTGATGACGTAGGAGGCGTGAATTAAATGATGAGTGATTTATTGCATGATTCCTTGTGACCTAATTGCGAATTGGAGTTGAGATTTAATTAAATAGTCAATATTTTTGATAATATTGTGGTGAATTATTTACCTAAGGGATGAGTGAGATTTAATAGGATCATTATTTATTTATTTGAAATTTTCGATCCCTACTACTATTGGAGAAGGAATTCTATTTTTCTTGGATATAATTATTGCTTGAGATAATTACCTAAATTAAATCCAAAGTCTGATTTTTCTTTATTTTCCTGCATGAAATTTCGACCCCCATGCCTATTATAAGGAGATTTTCGAAAACCTCCTATTTCGAGAGAGGAGAATATTTAATTTTATTATTTGATCCCTTATTTATTCTCTTACATGAATAAATATAAATATTCTAGCAAATCTTACCATATCTCAAGGAGATCTTGCCATATCTTATTTTAATTAATATTTGGAATTGATTCCTTATGGAGGAATCAATATTAACGCTATTCCCTATTCTTAGTGGGAGAATTATTATTTTTATTCTGCTCTGTGATATCTTATTTTTATTTAATTGTGGAGAATCAAATCTTCCCAAATATTCTATTTAATTACCTAAAGATCTTATTGAACCCTATAAATAAGAGAAACACCTAACCCTAGCCATCAAATTTTCGCCCCCCACCCCAAACTACACGCCTCCCTCCTTTTTCCCTCTCTCTCAATTTTCTTCTACTTTTCTCCAATAATTCTTCATCCTTTGAGAAGAATTATAGTTTGAGCCTCAAGAATTGTTGAAGAATCAAGTCTCTACTTTGTTTCTATGTTTGTTTTGACAAGAAAAGGTACATATATATTAATCTTCTTCTTCTAACCGATTAATCGGTATTCTTGAACCCTCATGCATCTAGATTGAGTGAAAGTGGGATAAATGGTATACGGGAAGTGCATGTGTGTGTGTGTATGCGTGCGTGTGTGTATGTGTGACATAAGTTGATAGATCTAAAATTGTTGAGTGTATAGATGTATATGATGAGTGCGTCTTGATTCTGAATGATAAATGTGAACCGGATCGGTGAGAAAAAGGGGAAAACGTTGAGACATGCATGATTTAGGAGTTGGTGTTGAATTTGATTTATGATATGTGCCTATGTGATTAAAAGGTGAAACCTCGGTTGCGAAGCCGGACATCGAAAGAGAGAAACGTACTTGAAATCTAAGCAGTCGAGGTGGGCTTTTTTCTTAAACTCTTTTCTGTTGCAAATTTATGAATGTGGAGAGATAAGGGTGGTTTAAACTGTTATGCCATGCCTTAGATTGTTTTGTTGATGTTGTGCGCCTGATGCCTAGTTTGTGAGTTCGTTCCATCGGGCTATAAGGCTATGGATATGTATAAACGAATTCGGGTCTGAGTAGGGCCGCAAACCCTACCAGGCAAGTGTACACGGTGGGATCGGGAGCCGTCCTTGCTAGTCGGCCGGTCTCGTGGGCGAAAAGTGTGGCCACACTTTCGTCGCACTATGGAAATTGTTGTGATTGTGGAAAGTGATGAGGAAATTGGGGAGTTGTTTGACTGGCCAGTCTATGAAAATATTTTTGTGATACTCGATGATATTTATTTTGAAAGCTGTAAAACTCGATTTCACTATGGTAAGGGTGGCATAACTAATAAAATGTTTTGGCAACGAGCTCACTAGGTATTTCAAAATACTCAGCCCTGCATGTGTTTTCTTTATGTGAAGGTTGAACGACGACGAGTGGTGGCGGGTGTTGAGCACATTAATTAAATAAGATGGATATTTTGAACTTCGAGTGTAGTTGTGTCTTCATAGCTCTTGGTCGTTTCCGCTGAATTTTTTTGAAACACTTTAGTATCTTTTGGTTATTTTGAACTTATTTCCCTTTGAGTTAGAAGATTGAGACTTGTTGTGGTTTTGTTGGATTCATGTCGAACCCTTGACTTTTGATCGTAGTTATGATATCTATTCTTCTTTGAATTTCTTGATTAAACCGTTGACTTACTGCTTTGATAATTCGTTTAATACCTTGGTCAAATCTCTTTAAATGAAAGCCTAGCTTATGTTTTTATTTCTTTTAAGTCCGTTTTGGTAGCAGTCGCCATATTTATTATACCCTAGAGAGGCGGGCTGTTACAGTTGGTATCAGAGCCTCAGTTCTTTCCGCTCTGGACCCAAGAGTCTTTTCAAAATTTAAGTTTATCATTTACTAACACACTAAATACGAAAGGCTCAACACCGCAACTCGTCCCGCTCAACCACGAAGAAAGAGGTACAAAATATTACTATGACTTTCATTTGAAAATATTATGCTCTTGAAAATTTCGGTGGAAAATGTTATTGTTATGAAAATGGAAAGCATGCCATAAGTGTTAGAAATATTGTGTGAATGTGAAGCGATGCTTCCCGAATGGTGATCCGTCAAATATCGTATGCGAGCTTGTGAAATTGTGAAATGCGATTCCATGGAATATTGATTGACTGAGTGTTACTATCCACATATATTAATGTCCGATGCTTGTTATGCAATGGGACACCAAATGATTTATATAAACATGTGGATTGTGCAATATATGGATGGCGTTTTATGCGGTGAAAATTTATGACCGAAGAAGTGCGAGGTATCGCGAAGAACCACTATGAAGGTAAAATGTGGAACTTTGAACTTTGTTGCTAACGTAGGAGCCATATGAAGCTTGAGTTAGGTAATGATCGAATATATGTTGATGTATGAGACTTCAAGCTATGCTTGAAATTATAGAGTGCCTAAGAAGTAGGCCAGACTGAACGTGCTAGAACTTAGTTGTTAGTTGACAACTGCAATATCACTTTCCTGAGTGATAGTACTAGCGAAAATATATATTTCGAACTTTGGTGTATCCTTACAATGGTGAGATCATACCTAAGATCTAATAAGACTATGCAGTCTTGCATACCATGCCAAAGTGGCGACGCGACACAAATACGACGACGTTTATGACACCTTAAGACCACGTGTATAATGGCAATCGAAAATGACTATGTGACATGGCAAGAAGAAGACTTTGAAGATGCGACCATCAAAAATAGTTATTAATTTCGACGATACGATGAATCTCAACTTGGAATCCACGGTTTCATAGAACGACGTTGCCATGATCAGGCTCGGGAAAAATGTGCGAGGGAGTGCGACCTTCGTAGTTAGAATGACCAATTTTTAAATCAACAGTACTTACTTGGATCCTAAGTTCTTTTCGGGACGTTTTGAATAGTCGTGAGCCCTTGTCTATTTAAACATCTTGGTTGACTCACAATTTGCAAGTGATGTCCATTATTTCTTTTCCTATATCGAGTCATGACTCACTTGGCATGAAATTTGTGTTTGCCCTTGTAACTTTGGACCTCTTGCTTGAGTAGTATTCTTTAAATTCATAAGAACGATATTTGATTTTATGAGCTTCCGTCATTGAACTTCATTCCTATAGTTGTTTGTAGTTATGACCTTCAGTATGATCACATCTCCAGACGTGTTTTTCTTCAAAGGATGGAATATTCTTCTTGGATCTTTGGTTCTGTTAGGATTGGTATACTGAAAATCATATTTCGAGCATGTCGCACGGATAGAATTGTTTGTATACAATTAATTCTACAATCCACTTTTAACCCAAGGCGAGAAGAAGTAATTTTATCGCATTGATGTTTGCTTGTGCATTTATAAGATGTTTCTCAAACATTTAAATGTATTAGAAGCAAATAAGTCTAATTCTTCTACATAGTAGACTGGTCGTGAACGACGTTCACAGAAGGTGACGCAGTCGGTTCTTTGTAGAAGAGAAATAGAATTTCACAACCTAGATAGGCTTTGGCTACCTATCGTGAAAGGTTGCAGTGTCAGTCCGCATGTTTCCTTACCTTAGGAAATAAACGACACTGGTGTGGTATAGCACTGAAGGATCTAACAGTTGAGATAAGTCTTTCTTGCTATTTACCGAAAGACGAGGTCTTGGTGATTGTTATTTCTTAATCATTGTTGACATAACATTGAGCATACGATATTGATTATGCACTACTTTGATTTATCAAATGGTGCGGATTTTTCGCAATCCAAGAATCCTGATATCTTGGGTAGTGGTGATCAATGTCTAGAGGTGCTAGTATTGTTATTGCAATGAATCGTGTGTTGGGTGAGTCCAGTTTGATAATATCCTCAAGAGGTGTTCGAAAAAGGTTTTATTATTCAGAAACCCGGCCGGTTGGAATTTATTCCAGAATAATAAATAAAGATTTTGAACTAGACAACTCTTGGAAAAAGATATTAATTAATTAAAGTCAAATAGCAGACTTAAATTAATTAATGGATATTTATATCTTAATCACGAGAAATAATAAATTAAAGAGGTAAAAGCCCGGATTACTCGTAATTTGGGATTGGACGGACAGTCAATATTATTATACTATAGTGGATGATAATAATATTCTGTTTGGACTTATGTTAAATTGGGGCTCAATTTAATTAGTAAAAGTCCAACAGGTTTGGCCCAAGTCCAACCTCCATGGATCCCTAATCTGGCCCACCATAACTCAATATAAAAGGAGATTAGAAAGGAGACTTAATAGAATTTTAATCATTAATTTTCGTGCTCCCCTCTGGGAGTGGACGAAAAATCGGTTTTTGACAAAACTGATATTCTGTCTTCTTTCTAATCAAGCCCTTTTCGATTCTGACAAGCTTTGCCCACCCAAAGGTCATAATCTGAGTTCGGGATACAGATTAGAAGATTTATGGTTGAGTACGAAGATCATCTCGTGGAGAAGGCGCAAGCAATCGACGATTCTTTGGAGAATCAGATCGGTAATTCTAAACCGTAGGAAATCATGAATTAGGGTTCTAATTCCTTAAACATGATTTATTTGTGTTCTTGAATGCAATTTGATTTGTTTAACATGTAGATAATTAATCCCATAATCGGTCAAATAGATCTGTATATCTGATTTATTTGTGTATGCATGTCTTCCGCTATGCAATGGGCTCCAATCCCCAGCAATTGGTATCAGAGCAAATTTTTGGCTCTGATTATGTGGATTAATTTCATGTTATTTGAATTGCTTGAATACATGAATTTCTTCGTTGTGCGTTTGTTGTTTATTTATAATGAATATTCGATGAGGCAGAACGCCAAGAATACGAAGATCTGAACATGCCAGCCACGGCTTTGACGGAAGGAGAATTGCGCAATGAATATATCGCGGGAATCAATTCTCACCAAATTGCAAGGATCAATTTACGTGAATAAGTTCTAGGAGATTCAATTCTCATAATCAGTAATCGTTACCTATGTTTATTTTTATATAATTGGGTAATTGCATGTTCGTGAATTGTTTGCAATTGTATGTGTACATGAATTGATTGCAATTATTTACATATAATCGAATATTATATGGAATTATTTACATATAATTGGTGGAGTCTCCATTATTTTATGCGTACATGAATCTGGAGATTCGGTGTCTTCGTCATATGTGAATTGCAAATTGTACACGACGCTGGCGGCTACTAAAACCTAGGAACTAATTTGGAGAAAATTCCCTAATTAGTTAGGGTTTCCTAAATCCTAGAAACTAATTTCGGATAGATTCAAGATATAATTTTGAATAAGATTTGAATATATGGATTATCTAAAATAAACAAATTATGGATTAATTAAATTTTTATCCTTATTTTATGGATTTAGATAGATTAAATTCTATCTAGATAAATCCTAGATAAATTAGGATAATAGTAATTAATTTTATTTTGTCTTATGGATTTATATAGATTTAATTCTATGTGAATAAATCCTAGATAGACTAAGATAAATTTTAATTATGTTTATCCATATCTTGTAGATATTGATAGATTTATATCTATCTAGAATATATCTAAGTAGATTTGGATAGTTAAAATCCATGTTTATCTTTTTCTTATGGATATATATAGAATTAATTCTATTTAGAAAATATCCTAGTTGAATTAGATAATTAAGTTTATCTCTATCTTATAGATATTGATAGATTTGCATCTATCTAGAATATATCTTAGAAGATTTAGATAATTATTAATCCAATATTGTAATTATCTTTTGGGTTTAAGATAGATTTAGTTCTATCCAGTTAAATCCTAGTTGAATTAATTAATATTAATTCTAGTTTATCCTAATTTTATGGATATAAATAGATTTATTCTATTTAGAAAATATCCTAGATAAATTTGGATAAAGATAATACAAGATAATCCTTATCTAATTGGATTTTGATAAAATTAGTTTATCTAGTATAAATCCAAATAGAGTTGATATATTCTAGTTTCTTATTCTAAATAATCTAAGATTTTTTTAATCTTAGAATGATTGGATTTTATCTTCGTCTTATGGATTTGGAGAGATTTGGTTCTATCCTGAAATATCCTGGTATGATGATTTAGATAATGATAATCCAAGATCAGTTTATCTTGAATTTTAGGATTTGATTTTATTCATATAAAATCTAGAATATCCTAATTGGGTTTAGATAGATTAAATTCTATCTAGGTAAAACCTAAATAAATTTGGATAACCATT
The DNA here is from genome assembly GCF_023119035.1 of Salvia hispanica. Lineage (NCBI taxonomy): Eukaryota > Viridiplantae > Streptophyta > Magnoliopsida > Lamiales > Lamiaceae > Salvia > Salvia hispanica. The sequence continues at coordinate 6,508 of NW_025952377.1, read as the reverse complement.
ATCCAAGATAAACTTATCAAATCTGAAATTTCTATTTTGGATAAGATAAGGAATTAATTATTTAATTAAATCTCCCTAGATTTATTAAATAATTTCAATAATTATCCAGTGTGATTAATTACCATGAAGTAAATGGATTTGTCTATTTATTTGGTGATTATCTATTATAAGTGGATTAATCTGCCTTATCTGCTTATGTGATAATTATGCAAAAGCCATGTTCAAAATAACTAAGCGATAATTACAACAGTGCGTTGTATATGGTCTCCATAAATTGGTCTATATATGAAGCAATTTCTAATATTATCGCGACCCACCTTAGTGGGAGCAATAATCCTACGAAATAGCAAGGTCATAAGATTAGACTTCTTAATAGTAAATTGTTTAAACTAGAAGCATGTTTCTAATATTATCGCGACCCACCCTAGTGGGAGCCATAATCCTACGAAATTGCAAGTTCATTTGTTTAAACTTATTTATAAGATAGCTATGGAATTTTGTTAGTGGCGTACGACCTTCCCTAGAAGGAGTATCAAAACAGAAATGAAATTCCTAGATGCAAATATTTATGGTAAAAGCTTAGGCAATATTTGGCGGGCGCATGCAATCGACGATTCTTTGGAGAATCAGATCGGTAATTCTAAACCGTAGGAAATCATGAATTAGGGTTCTAATTCCTTAAACATGATTTATTTGTGTTCTTGAATGCAATTTGATTTGTTTAACATGTAGATAATTAATCCCATAATCGGTCAAATAGATCTGTATATCTGATTTATTTGTGTATGCATGTCTTCCCTGTGCAATGGGCTCCAATCCCCAGCAGGTTCACCCCTGTATTTTGTAACCATGTTTGTGGCAAGCTCTTTCTGGCAGAAGTGAAATTCTTTTTAGCTCGGTTTCACTACATATATTGTTTCACAACCAATGATTTTTCTTTCTTCAGCACCAAGTTAAGGCTATCATGTTTTCTTCTTCCTTAACGGTTCTGAAATGTTCCAATCACTTTGAGTTGCCCTCAACAAACCCGTCGAACCATTATTAGTGCAACTTCATGACATTTGTCTATATTCCTAAATTCTGACGCGACTGATTGTTTTAGGCCTTGACATGTTTGATCAATAACTGCTGTCCGAAATTTTTGCAAATTTTGATCGGGCAGTCTGGTATGGAATTTGAGATTTCTAAAGCTTTTATCTACCTTACCATTTTACTTTCGCATTTGCGTTACTCCTTTTCGTTCGTTGCGCTAAGACCCCTTTGAGACCACATTTTGAGATTCTATGGGAAATTCGCACCTTTTATTTTGCAATGAACTACTTCTACTCTTTTCTACCTTATTGCGTGAACCTACTTGTCCGTTCTATTTTCTTCCAAGTATCTTTCATCTTGTTGTGCAACTGTCCTATGTCTTTTCTTGCGTGATCATTCTTTGAACCCTACTTATAGGAAGAATCATAATTTTACAAGTACATCACATCACTACTATTGGATTTGAATAAGTACGCTAACGACTCGAGTGAAAATGAATTAGAATGCCGCCTAGACGCAACGTAGGACGTGGGAATCAGGAATCCACTTCCCAGGCTTCGGAAGAAGAAAGTGTGCTTTGTTACATGACCCGCTATGCGCCGGAACAAGCGGATACTGACGAGAAGCTGGCTGATAAGTTTCGTGAGGGCCTGAGACATGAGATTAAGATGGCATTGGCTGTCCGTGGAAGACTTAAGTACGCAGAGGCGCTGGCCCTCGCGCTGGTTGAAGTGGCTATGCCGAAGGAGAGGAGCGCGGGGAACACTACACTAGCACTACCCCCGCCACGCCATTCCCAGGATAAGCCGAGGTGGGACGAGAGTAGGACCCACTACGACAACAAGCGATACCACCCAGAACTGACCGCCGTACGGAGGAGGGCAGACTTCGTCCAACCAGGGGAGTGACCCCCGGGCCAGACCACCCCAATGCACTGTTTGCGCCAAGTACCATTTCGGGGAGTGTAGAGTGCCGAACCCGACTAGGTGTTTCAACTGTGGAGGAAATGGTCAATTCTCTAGGGAGTGTCCGAGTAAGAACGTGGGAACCGGGGCGAGGCAAAACAATCAAGGATTCCGTCAGCAGCCAAGGGCGCCACCAACGGGATCGGGAGTGAACCGGGATCAACCTCAGTGGCAGCTAAACGAGGACTAGATGATGGAACGGTACCCAGAACTCCTCCCACGAAGGTACCAAATTTCGAGACGAAATTTCTTTTAAGAGTGGTAGAATGTAACACCCCACTTTTTCGAACCCTAATTTTAGAGCCATAAAATTTCTTAATTAATACTATTGATGACGTAGGAGACGCGAATTAAATGATGAACGAATTTATTCCATAAGTTCTTATGACCGAGACGCGTCTAGGGTTGAGTTGGAGTTTGAAAAGTCAAACTCGTTGAGTATATGACGTGGCTTATGAATATTTGAATTAAAGGTGAAATTATGTGGTGATTTAATTGTTTAAGGGTGAGTGAGATTATTAGGATATTTCCATAAATACTTTAACCACATTTTCATTTTTGAAATTTTCGAACCCCATTAAATTATTGGAGAAAAATCCTATTTTTCCGGATTTAATTTAATTCTTGGGATATTTATCCAAATTAAATCCAAAACCCAATTATTCTCTATTTCTTAATGAGAAAGAGCGAACCCTATTGACTCTAGGTGATTTTCGAAAATCACCTCTATTTGGGAAGGAAGAATTATTTTATTTTTAATTGATGCCTTATTGATTTCCTTCCATGCCTAAAATTAAATACTCTAGCAAATCTTACCATACCTCAATGAGATCTTGCCATATCTTATTTTAGTTAATATTAAAAATCCATTCCTTATTAAAAAGGGCCATATTACACGCCTAGTTCCTTTTTCAAATGGGAGGATTTTTATTTTTATTTTGCTCCGTGATATTTTATTCTACTCCGAAAAATACACAAAAAAATCATTGCTAAATAAAAAGCCACAATTTTCGAAAACTCCATGCCTTGAACCCTAGTTCATATTTTTTTATTTCTTCTTCCCTACTCCACAATATTTGTTATATTTAATTGTGGAGAATCAAATCTTCCCAAATATTCTATTTAATTACCTAAAGATCTTATTGAACCCTATAAATAAGAGAAACACCTAACCCTAGCCATCAAATTTTCGCCCCCCACCCCAAACTACACGCCTCCCTCCTTTTTCCTCATCTCTCAATTTTCTTCTACTTTTCTCCAATAATTCTTCATCCTTTGAGAAGAATTACAGTTTGAGCCTCAAGAATTGTTGAAGAATCAAGTCTTTACTTTGTTTCTACCTTTTGTTTTGACAAGAAAAGGTACATATATATTAATCTTCTTCTTCTAACCGATTAATCGGTATTCTTGAACCCTCGTGCATCTAGATTGAGTGAAAGTGGGATAAATGGTATACGGGAAGTGCATGTGTGTGTGTGTATGCGTGCTCATGTGTGTGTATGCGTGCGTGTGTGTATGTGTGACATAAGTTGATAGATCTAAAATTGTTGAGTGTATAGATGTATATGATGAGTGCGTCTTGATTCTGAATGATAAATGTGAACCGGATCGGTGAGAAAAAGGGGAAAACGTTGAGACATGCATGATTTAGGAGTTGATGTTGAAGCTGATTTATGATATGTGCCTATGTGATTAAAAGGTGAAACCTCGGTTGCGAAGCCGGACATCGAAAGAGAGAAACGTACTTGAAATCTAAGCAGTCGAGGTGGGCTTTAAGGAATTAGAACCCTAAATCAAGCTATGCTTGAAATTATAGAGTGCCTAAGAAGTAGGCCAGACTGAACGTGCTAGAACTTAGTTGTAAGTTGACAACTGCAATATCACTTTCCTGAGTGATAGAACCAACGAAAATATATATTCCGAACTTTGGTGTATCCTTACAATGGTGAGATCATACCTAAGATCTAATAAGACTATGCAGTCTTGGATACCATGCCAAAGTGGCGGCGCGACACAAATACGATGACGTTTATGACACCTTAAGACCACGTGTATAATGGCAATCGAAAATGACTATGTGACATGGCAAGAAGAAGACTTTGAAGATGCGACCATAAAAAATAGTTATTAATTTCGACGATACGATGAATCTCAACTTGGAATCCACGGTTTCATAGAACGACGTTGCCATGATCAGGCTCGGGAAAAATGTACGAGGGAGTGCGACCTTCGTAGTTAGAATGACCAATTTTTAAATCAACAGTACTTACTTGGATCCTAAGTTCTTTTCGGGACGTTTTGATCGTAGTTATGATATCTATTCTTCTTTGAATTTCTTGATTAAACCGTTGACTTACTGCTTTGATAATTCGTTTAATACCTTGGTCAAATCTCTTTAATTGAAACCCTGGCTTATGTTTTTATTTCTTCTATGTCCGTTTTGATAGCAGTCGCTGTATTTATTATACCCTAGAGAGGCGGGTTGTTACACCTATTGGGGGACGGAAGGAGTAATTATTATGTAAATCAATTTTCTATAGTGGTCAGTAGTTACTTATTATGATTACCTAGTTCGAGGGGTATTTGCTGATAAAATTATCTATCAATATAATTGACTTGAGGTCAATATTTTATTGGCGAAAAACTGCATTGATTTCTCTTGCACAAAGTTTTAATTAGAAAACATTTAATATGACACATTTGGAATTATATACAGAATACGTATTAATTTTATTTTTATGGACGTAATAATTATGACGGAAATTCTATATCAATTGGATTGAGATGACCTAGTTCGAGGGGTATTTGCTAAGTTCTCTATCAATTGACTTGAGGTCAATAGTTATTGGCCAAAAATTTATTTAGAAAAAATTTAATCGATTGACGAATCAAATAAAATTGAAGATAAAAATTTTGGGAAAATTAAATTGTCATTGCTTACAAGTGGTCCTATATAGAGATTAGAGAAGTATAAATATATTTTTGACTTAGTCAGTGATACAAATATGTGATATGATTTAGCATTTCATCAGTTATTTAATCACGTTTCCATCATAGTTAGTGGATAGTCGGTTATTTAGTTTCATAGTTAGTGGATTAGTGGATTGGTTAGTTGGTTAGTCATTAGTCTATAAATTCTATAAGCTCTTTCAAGCATGGCATGAAAAACAAGTAATAGAATGTTTGCTTTTGTTTAGTTTACCAATTTTCTTCTTCAAGTTTTCATACGTATTGTTTATATTTTGGAGTTAGAATCTACTCGAAGGATTCAAGTTCATAACATTGGTGCTTTCATTGAGTTCTCCTCCTCCATGGCTTTCCCCAATTCTCTCAAAATGCCACAGAACCCACCTCTCAAAAACACATTTCCACCCAAAGCTACTGCCATTCCTACCATCCCACAAACCAATCTGCCTACCTCGTTACAACCAATTTCTACCCCCAATGCTTCATCCAATCTGCCCACTTCTCTGGCCTCACTTCCTATCTCTTCACAGCCGCACATTTCGACCTCCATGCGTGACTCATTGCTCAAACTTCTTCGCTTTAATCTATGGTTATCAAAGCAGCGAATGCACGATATGTCAAATCGCCACAGCCGAGATGTTTCTTTTGAAATCAGTGACAAAGTCCTCCTCCACCTTCAACTGCATCGCCAACACTCACTTGCTTGCCGGTCCTCTGCCAAGCTAAGTCGTTGCTTTTGTGGGACATTTACCATTCTTGACGAATTTGGTGATGTGAAATCAGCCACCGCTACCGTCATTGACGCTTTGCCAAAAGACATTGTTAGTGGCCACCCCTGCTCTACTCCAGATGAGGTTCTCCGAGAACGCTCCATCCTTTGCCACGGCATTCCTGAGGAGCAATGGTTGATTTGGTGGTCCTACAGCTCTATCGATGATGCGACATGGGAGCCAGCAAACCATATTTGTTCGTGCTTTCTTTAGTCACCTTGCGGACAAGGTGTTCTCCAACCGGGAGGGAATGATACAAATATGTGATATGATTTAGCATTTCATCAGTTATTTAATCACGTTTCCATCATAGTTAGTGGATAGTCGGTTATTTAGTTTCATAGTTAGTGGATTAGTGGATTGGTTAGTTGGTTAGTCATTAGTCTATAAATTCTATAAGCTCTTTCAAGCATGGCATGAAAAACAAGTAATAGAATGTTTGCTTTTGTTTAGTTTATCAATTTTCTTCTTCAAGTTTTCATACGTATTGTAACGCCCCGGAATTTAAACCCTAATCTTAGAGCCCTAGAATTTATTGTGGATGACGTGGAATCGAGAATGCTTTTAATTCGTGAGATGAGTCTATGTTGAAAGTTTGAAAAGTCAAACTTGTTGATTTGATGATGTGGCATGTGTTTTATTTATTGTTTATGTGGCAAATTAATTGTTTAAGGGTGAGTGAGAATGTTGGAGAAAATTTCCATAAATACTTGTCACCCTAATCTTTGAAAATTTCGAACCCTAGCCCCTTTTGTGGAGGATTTCTATTTTTCC